>NW_027144428.1:0-37604 GCF_026170545.1 Melanerpes formicivorus | reverse complement strand
CCAGCCCCAGCCCCAGCCCCAGCCCAACCCCAGCCACCACCCAGCCCCTGCCCTGCCCCCAGCCCAGCCCCAGCCCCACCCTGGACCCAGCCCAAGCCGCAGCCCAGCCCTGCCCCGGCCCAGCCCAGCCCCTGCCCCAGCCCAGCCCCATACCCAGCCCAGCCCCTGCCCTTGACCCAGCCCCAGCCCAGCCCAAGCCCCAGCCACCGCCAAGCCCCAGCCCCAGCCCCAGCCACAGCCCTGCCCCAGCCCCAGCCCTGCCCCGGCCCAGCCCCAGCCCTAGCCCAGCGCCAGGCCTGCCCCCAGCCCAACCCCGGCCACAGCCCTGCCCCAGCCCTGGACCCAGCCCCAGGCCCAGCCCCACCCCCAGCCCCAGCCCCGGCCTCAGCCCAGCCCTAACCTAGCCCTGCCCCAGCCCCAGGCCTAGCCCAGCCGTGCCCTCAGCCCAGCCCCAGCCCTGGACCAAGCCCCAGCCCTGAGCCGAACCCAGCCCCAGCCTGGCCCCAGCCCTGCCCTAGCTCCAGCCCTAGCCCTGTCCCCAGCCTCGGCCAGTGCCCCTGCCCCAGTCCCAACCCTGCCCTCAGCCCAGCCCCAGACCCAGCCTGGCCCCAGCCCTGTCCCTAGCCCCAGCCACAGCCCTAGCCCCAGCCCTGTTCGCAGCCCCAGCCCCAGCCCCACCCTCGCCACCAGCCCAGCCCCAGCCCCAACCTTGGCCCCAGCCCAGCCCCAGTTCCAGCCCTGCCCCAGTCCCCGCCCCAGACCCAGCCACAGCCCCAGCCCTGTGCCAGCCCTACCCCAGCACCATCCTTGTCCCCAGCCCAGCCCTAGCCCGGCCCCAGCTCCAGCCCCAGCCCAGATCCAGCCACAGCCCAGCCACAGCCCTGACCCAGCCCCAGCACAGCCCCATCACCAGCCCTGCCCTCAGCCCAGCCCCAGCCCCAGCCCAGCCCCAGTTCTGCCCCAGCCCCAGACCCAGCCCCAGTCCAGACCCTGCCCTGGACCCAGCCCCAGCCCCGGCCCAGCCCCAGCCCTAGCCCAGCCCCAGCCCTGCCCCCAGCCCAACCCCAGCCTCACCCTGGACCCAGCCCAGCCCCAGCCCCAGCCCTGGACCAAGCCCCAGCCCTGAGCCGAACCCAGCCCCAGCCTGGCCCCAGACCTGCCCTAGCTCCAGCCCTAGCCCTGTCCCCAGCCTCGGCCAGTGCCCCTGCCCCAGTCCCAACCCTGCCCTCAGCCCAGCCCCAGACCCAGCCTGGCCCCAGCCCTGTCCCGAGCCCCAGCCACAGCCCTAGCCCCAGCCCTGTTCACAGCCCCAGCCCCAGCCCCATCCTCGCCACCAGCCCAGCCCCAGCCCCAACCTTGGCCCCAGCCCCAGCCCCAGTTCCAGCCCCAGTTCCAGCCCTGCCCCAGTCCCCGCCCCAGACCCAGCCACAGCCCCAGGCCCAGCCCTGTGCCAGCCCTACCCCAGCCCCATCCTTGCCCCCAGCCCAGCCCTAGCCCGGCCCCAGCTCCAGCCCCAGCCCCAGCCCTGCCCCGGCCCAACCCCAGCCCAGACTCTAACCTGGACCCAGCCCCAGCCCCACCCTCAGCTCCAGCCCAGATCCAGCCCCAGCCCAACCCCAGCCCAACCCCAGCCACCACCCAGCCCCTGCCCTGCCCCCAGCCCAGCCCCAGTCCAGACCCTGCCCTGGCCCCAGTCCCAGCCCCAGCCCAGCCCCAGCCCAACCCCAGCCACCACCCAGCCCCTGCCCTGCCCCCAGCCCAGCCCCAGCACCACCCTGGACCCAGCCCAAGCCCCAGCCCAGCCCTGCCCCGGCCCAGCCCAGCCCCTGCTCCGGCCCAGCCCCAGTCCCAGCCCAGCCCCTGCCCTTGACCCAGCCCCAGCCCAGCCCAGCTCCAGCCACAGCCCAGCCCCAGACCTGGACCCAGCCCCAGCCCCAGCCCAGCCCCAGCCCCAGCCCCAGCCCCAGCCCAACCCCAGCTCCAGCCCTGACCCTGCCCAACCCCATCCCCAGGCAAGCCCCTGCCCTGGACCCAGCCCTAGCCCCACTCCAGCCTCATCCCCAGCCCAGGTCCAGACCTGCCTCAGCCCAAGCCCCAGACACAGCCCCATCCGTGCCCCCAGCCCAGCCCCAGCCTCAGACCTGCCCCAGCCCCAGGCCAGCCCTGCCCTCAGCCCCAGCCCCAGCCACACACTCGGCCACAGCCCAGCTCCTGCCCCAGCCCTGCCCCGGCCCAGCCCAGCCCCAGCCCAGCCCCAGCCCTGCCCCAGCCCCAGCCCCAGCCCAGCCCTAGACCAGCCCCAGCCCAGCCCCAGCCCCACCCTGGACCCAGCCCCAGCCCCAGCCCAGTCCCAGCCCTGGACCCAGCCCCGGCCCCAGCCCTGCCCCGGCCCAGCCCAGCCCCAGCCCAGCCCTAGCCCAGCCCCAGCCCAGCTCCAGCCACAGCCCAGCCACAGCCCTGGACCCAGCCCCAACCCAGTCCCAGCCCCAGCCCTGCCCCCGGCCCAACCCCAGCCCCACCCTGGACCCAGCCCCAGCCCCAGCCCTGCCCCAGCCCTGCCCCAGCCTAGCCCCTGCCCCAGCCCATCCCCTGCCCTGGACCCAGACCCAGCCCCACCCCAGCCTCATCCCCAGCCCCAGCCCTAGCCCAGCCCCAGCCCTGCCCACAGCCCAACCCCGGCCACAGCCCTGCCCCAGCCCTGGACCCAGCCCCAGCCCCACCCCCGGCCCCAGCCCCGGCCTCAGCCCAGCCTTAAACTAGCCCGGCCCCAGATCCAGCCCCAGCCCCAGCCCTGCCCCGGACCAACCCCAGCCCAGACTCTACCCTGGACCCAGCCCCAGCCCAGCCCCAGCCACAGCCCAGCTGCAGCCCCAGCCCCAGCCCAGCCCTAGCCCAGCCCCAGCCCCACCCTCAGCCCCAGCCCAGATCCAGCCACAGACCAGCCACAGCCCTGGACCCAGCCCCAGCACAGCCCCATCACCAGCCCTGACCTCGACCCAGCCCCAGCCCCAGCCCGGCCCCAGTTCTGCACCAGCCCCAGACCCAGCCCCACCCTGCACCCAGCCCCAGCCCCAGCCCAGCCCCAGCCCTGCCCCAGCCTAGCCCCAGCCCCAGTCCAGACCCTGCCCTGGCCCCAGTCCCAGCCCCAGCCCAGCCCCAGCCCAACCCCAGCCACCACCCAGCCCCTGCCCTGCCCCCAGCCCAGCCCCAGCCCCACCCTGGACCCAGCCCAAGCCCCAGCCCAGCCCTGCCCCGGCCCAGCCCAGCCCGTGCCCCGGCCCAGCCCCATTCCCAGCCCAGCCCCTGCCCTTGACCCAGCCCCAGCCCCAGCCCTGCCCCAGCCTAGCCCCAGCCCCAGTCCAGCCCCTACCCTGGACCCAGCCCCAGCCCCAGCCCCAGCCCCATCCGTTCCCCCAGCCCAGCCCAGACCCATCCCCGTCTCTGCCCCCAGCCCAGCCCCAGCCCCAGCCCTGCTCCAGCCCAGCCCCAGCACCAGCCCAGCCCCAGCCCTGGACCCAGCCCCAGCCCCAGCCCCAGCCTTCTCCCAGTCCCCGCCCCAGCCCCAGACCCGGCCCCAGCCAAGCCCCACTCACGGCCCCATCCCCGGACCCAGCCCAGCTCCAGCCGCAGCCCTGCCCCAGCCCCAGCCCTGCCCCTGCCCTGGACACAGCCCCTGCCCAGGAACCAGCCCCAGCCCAGCCCCAGCCCCAGCCCCAGCCCAACCCCAGCCCTGGACCCAGCCCCAGTCGCAGCCCTGGCCTCTGCCCAGCCCCAGCCCCACCCTCAGTCCCAGCCCAGCTCCAGCCACAGCCCAGCCATAGCCCTGGACCCAGCTCCAGCCCAGTCCCAACCCCAGCCCTGCCCACGGCCCAACCCCAGCCCCACCCTTGACCCAGCCCCAGCCCCAGCCCTGCCCCAGCCCCAGCCCAAGCCTAGCCCCAGCCCCAGCCCATCCCCTGCCCTGGACCCAGCCCCAGCCCCACCCCAGCCTCATCCCCAGCCACAGCCCTGCCCCAGCCCCAGCCCTGCCCCGGCCCAGCCCCAGCCCTAGCCCAGCCCCAGCCCTGCCCCCAGCCCAACCCCGGCCACAGCCCTGCCCCAGCCCTGGTCCCAGCCCCAGCCCCACCCCCGGCCCCAGCCCCGGCCTCAGCCCAGCCCTAACCTAGCCCTGCCCCAGCCCCAGGCCTAGCCCAGCCGTGCCCTCAGCCCAGCCCCAGCCCTGGACCAAGCCCCAGCCCTGAGCCGAACCCAGCCCCAGCCTGGCCCCAGCCCTGCCCTAGCTCCAGCCCTAGCCCTGTCCCCAGCCTCGGCCAGTGCCCCTGCCCCAGTCCCAACCCTGCCCTCAGCCCAGCCCCAGACCCAGCCTGGCCCCAGCCCTGTCCCTAGCCCCAGCCACAGCCCTAGCCCCAGCCCTGTTCGCAGCCCCAGCCCCAGCCCCATCCTCGCCACCAGCCCAGCCCCAGCCCCAACCTTGGCCCCAGCCCCAGCCCCAGAC
Organism: Melanerpes formicivorus; assembly: GCF_026170545.1. Classification (NCBI taxonomy): domain Eukaryota; kingdom Metazoa; phylum Chordata; class Aves; order Piciformes; family Picidae; genus Melanerpes; species Melanerpes formicivorus. The sequence goes on along the minus strand of NW_027144428.1, from coordinate 33,109 downwards.
CCAGCCACAGCCCCAGGCCCAGCCCTGTGCCAGCCCTACCCCAGCCCCATCCTTGCCCCCAGGCCAGCCCTAGCCCGGCCCCAGCTCCAGCTCCAGCCCCAGCCCTGCCCCGGCCCAACCCCAGCCCAGACCCTACCCTGGACCCAGCCCCAGCCCCACCCTCAGCCCCAGCCCAGATCCAGCCCCAGCCCAACCCCAGCCCAACCCCAGCCACCACCCAGCCCCTGCCCTGCCCCCAGCCCAGCCCCAGCCCCACCCTAGACCCAGCCCAAGCCCCAGCCCAGCCCTGCCCCGGCCCAGCCCAGCCCCTGCCCCGGCCCAGCCCCAGTCCCAGCCCAGCCCCTGCCCTTGACCCAGCCCCAGCCCAGCCCAGCTCCAGCCACAGCCCAGCCCCAGACCTGGACCCAGCCCCAGCCCCAGCCCAGCCCCAGCCCCAGCCCCAGCCCAACCCCATCCCCAGCCCAGCCCCTGCCCTGGACCCAGCCCTAGCCCCACTCCAGCCTCATCCCCAGCCCAGGTCCAGACCTGCCTCAGCCCAAGCCCCAGACACAGCCCCATCCCTGCCCCCAGCCCAGCCCCAGCCTCAGCCCTGCCCCAGCCCCAGCCCAGCCCTGCCCTCAGCCCCAGCCCCAGCCCCACACTCGGCCACAGCCCAGCTCCTGCCCCAGCCCTGCCCCAGCCCCAGCCCCAGCCCAGCCCTAGACCAGCCCCAGCCCAGCCCCAGCCCAGCCCCAGCCCAGCCCCAGCCCCACCCTCAGCCCTGGACCCAGCCCCAGCCCCAGCCCAGCCCCAGCCCCAACCTGGACCCAGCCCCAGCCCCAGCCCAGACCCAGCCCTGGACCCAGCCCCGGCCCCACCCCTGCCCCAGCCCTGCCCCAGCCTAGCCCCATCCCCAGTCCAGCCCCTACCCTGGACCCAGTCCCAGCCCCAGCCCAGCCCCAGCCACCGCCCAACCCCAGCCCTGCCCCCAGCCCAACCCCAGCCTCACCCTGGACCCAGCCCCAGCCCCAGCCCCAGCCCCAACCGTTCCCCCAGCCCAGCCCAGCCCCATCCCCATCTCTGCCCCCAGCCCAGCCCCAGCCCCAGCCCTGCTCCAGCCCAGCCCCAGCACCAGCCCAGCCCCAGCCCCGGCCCCAGCCAAGCCCCACTCACGGCCCCATCCCCGGACCCAGCCCAGCTCCAGCCGCAGCCCTGCCCCAGCCCCAGCCCTGCCCCTGCCCTGGACCCAGCCCCTGCCCAGGACCCAGCCCCAGCCCAGCCCCAGCCCCAGCCCAACCCCAGCCCTGGACCCAGCACCAGTCGCAGCCCCGGCCTCAGCCCAGCCCCAGCCCCACCCTCATCCCCAGCCCAGCTCCAGCCACAGCCCAGCCCCAGCCCTGGACCCAGCCCCAGCCCCAGCCCCAGCCCAGCCCTAGCCCAGCCCCAGCCCCACCCTCAGCCCCAGCCCAGCTCCAGCCACAGCCCAGCCACAGCCCTGGACCCAGCCCCAACCCAGTCCCAGCCCCAGCCCTGCCCCCAGCCCAACCCCAGCCCCACCCTGGACCCAGCCCCAGCCCCAGCCCTGCCCCAGCCCTGCCCCAGCCTAGGCCCTGCCCCAGCCCATCCCCTGCCCTGGACCCAGCCCCAGCCCCACCCCAGCCTCATCCCCAGCCACAGCCCTGCCCCAGCCCCAGCCCTGCCCCGGCCCAGCCCCAGCCCTAGCCCAGCCCCAGCCCTGCCCACAGCCCAACCCCGGACACAGCCCTGCCCCAGCCCTGGACCCAGCCCCAGCCCCACCCCCGGCCCCAGCCCCGGCCTCAGCCCAGCCTTAACCTAGCCCGGCCCCAGATCCAGCCCCAGCCCAGCCCCAGCCACAGCGCAGCTGCAGCCCCAGCCCCAGCCCAGCCCTAGCCCTGCCCCAGCCTAGCCCCAGCCCCAGTCCAGACCCTGCCCTGGCCCCAGTCCCAGCCCCAGCCCAGCCCCAGCCCAACCCCAGCCACCACCCAGCCCCTGCCCTGCCCCCAGCCCAGCCCCAGCCCCACCCTGGACCCAGCCCAAGCCCCAGCCCAGCCCTGCCCCGGCCCAGCCCAGCCCCTGCTCCGGCCCAGCCCCATTCCCAGCCCAGCCCCTGCCCTTGACCCAGCCCCAGCCCAGCCCAAGCCCCAGCCACCGCCCAGCCCCAGCCCCAGCCACAGCCCTGCCCCAGCCCCAGCCCTGCCCCGGCCCAGCCCCAGCCCTAGCCCAGCCCCAGCCCTGCCCCCAGCCCAACCCCGGCCACAGCCCTGCCCCAGCCCTGGACCCAGCCCCAGCCCCACCCCCGGCCCCAGCCCCGGCCTCAGCCCAGCCTTAACCTAGCCCGGCCCCAGATCCAGCCCCAGCCGCAGCCATGCCCCGGACCAACCCCAGCCCAGACCCTACCCTGGACCCAGCCCTAGCCCAGCCCCAGCCACAGCCCAGCTGCAGCCCCAGCCCCAGGCCAGCCCTAGCCCAGCCCCAGCCCCACCCTCAGCCCCAGCCCAGATCCAGCCACAGCCCAGCCACAGCCCTGGACCCAGCCCCAGCACAGCCCCATCACCAGCCCTGACCTCGACCCAGCCCCAGCCCCAGCCCGGCCCCAGTTCTGCACCAGCCCCAGACCCAGCCCCACCCTGCACCCAGCCCCTGCCCCAGCCCAGCCCCAGCCCCAGCCCCAGCCCAACCCCAGCCACCACCCAGCCCCTGCCCTGGCCCCAGCCCAGCCCCAGCCCCACCCTGGACCCAGCCCAAGCCGCAGCCCAGCCCTGCCCCGGCCCAGCCCAGCCCCTGCCCCAGCCCAGCCCCATACCCAGCCCAGCCCCTGCCCTTGACCCAGCCCCAGCCCAGCCCAAGCCCCAGCCACCGCCCAGCCCCAGCCCCAGCCCCAGCCACAGCCCTGCCCCAGCCCCAGCCCTGCCCCGGCCCAGCCCCAGCCCTAGCCCAGCGCCAGGCCTGCCCCCAGCCCAACCCCGGCCACAACCCTGCCCCAGCCCTGGACCCAGCCCCAGGCCCAGCCCCACCCCCAGCCCCAGCCCCGGCCTCAGCCCAGCCCTAACCTAGCCCTGCCCCAGCCCCAGGCCTAGCCCAGCCGTGCCCTCAGCCCAGCCCCAGCCCTGGACCAAGCCCCAGCCCTGAGCCGAACCCAGCCCCAGCCTGGCCCCAGCCCTGCCCTAGCTCCAGCCCTAGCCCTGTCCCCAGCCTCGGCCAGTGCCCCTGCCCCAGTCCCAACCCTGCCCTCAGCCCAGCCCCAGACCCAGCCTGGCCCTAGCCCTGTCCCTAGCCCCAGCCACAGCCCTAGCCCCAGCCCTGTTCACAGCCACAGCCCACCTCCAGCCACAGCCCTGGACCCAGCCAAGCCCCACTCACGGCCCCATCCCCGGACCCAGCCCAGCTCCAGCCGCAGCCCTGCCCCAGCCCCAGCCCTGCCCCTGCCCAGGACCCAGCCCCAGCCCAGCCCCAGCCCCAGCTCCAGCCCTACCCCACCCCTGGACCCAGCCCCAGTCGCAGCCCCGGCCCCAGCCCAGCCCCAGCCCCACCCTCAGCCCCAGCCCAGCTCCAGCCACAGCCCAGCCCCAGCCCTGGACCCAGCCCCAGCCCCAGCCCAGCCCCAGCCCCGGCCCAACCCCAGCTCCAGCCCTGCCCCAGCCCAACCCCAGCCCCAGCCCAGCCCCTGCCCTGGACCCAGCCCTAGCCCCACTCCAGCCTCATCCCCAGCCCAGGTCCGGCCCTGCCTCAGCCCAAGCCCCAGACCCAGCCCCATCCCTGCCCCCAGCCCCGGCCCCGGTCCCAGCCCTGCCCCAGCCCCAGCACAGACCTGCCCTCAGCCCCAGCCCCAGCCCCACACTCGGCCCCACCCCCAGCCCAGCCCCAGCCCTGCCCCAGCCCCAGCCTCAGCCCAGCCCTAGACCAGCCACAGCCCAGCCCCAGACCAGCTCCATCCCAGCCCCAGCCCCACCCTCAGCCCTGGACCCAGCCCCAGCCCCAGCCCAGCCCCAGCCCTGGACCCAGCACCAGCCCCAGCCCTGGACCCAGCACCAGCCCCAGCCCCAGCCCAGCCCTAGCCCAGCCCCAGCCCCACCCTCAGCCCCAGCCCAGCTCCAGCCACAGCCCAGCCGCAGCCCTGGAACCAGCCACAGCCCTGCCCCCGGCCCAACCCCAGCCCCACCCTGGACCCAGCACCAGCCCCACCCCAGCCTCATCCCCAGCCCCAGCCCTGCCCCAGCCCCAGCCCTGCTCCGGCCCAGCCCCAGCCCTAGCCCAGCCCCAGCCCCAGCCCAGCCCCAGCCCTAGCCCTGCCCTAGCCCAGCCCCAGCCCTGCCCCAGCCCAACCCCAGCCCCAGCCCTGCCCCCAGCCCAACCCCGGCCACAGCCCTGCCCCAGCCCTGGACCCAGCCCCAGCCCCAGCCCCACCCCCGGCCCCAGCCCCGGCCTCAGCCCAGCCCTAACCTAGCCCTGCCCCAGCCCCAGGCCTAGCCCAGCTGTGCCCTCAGCCCAGCCCCAGCCCTGGACCAAGCCCCAGCCCTGAGCCGAACCCAGCCCCAGCCTGGCCCCAGCCCTGCCCTAGCTCCAGCCCTAGCCCTGTCCCCAGCCTCGGCCAGTGCCCCTGCCCCAGTCCCAACCCTGCCCTCAGCCCAGCCCCAGACCCAGCCTGGCCCCAGCCCTGTCCCTAGCCCCAGCCACAGCCCTAGCCCCAGCCCTGTTCGCAGCCCCAGCCCCAGCCCCACCCTCGCCACTAGCCCAGCCCCAGCCCCAACCTTGGCCCCAGCCCAGCCCCAGTTCCAGCCCTGCCCCAGTCCCCGCCCCAGACCCAGCCCCAGCCCAACCCCAGCCACCACCCAGCCCCAGCCCTGCCCCCAGCCCTGCCCAAGTCCCTGCCCCAGACCCAGCCACAGCCCCAGCCCCAGCCCCAGTCCAGACCCTGCCCTGGCCCCAGTCCCAGCCCCAGCCCAGCCCCAGCCCAACCACAGCCACCACCCAGACCCAGCCCTGCCCCCAGCCCTGCCCAAGTCCCCGCCCCAGACCCAGCCACAGCCCCAGCCCCAGCCCTTGCCAGCCCTACCCCAGCCCCATCCCTGCCCCCAGCCCAGCTTTAGCCCGGCCCCAGCTGCAGCCCCAGCCCCAGCCCTGCCCCGGCCCAACCCCAGCCCAGACCCTACCCTGGACCCAGCCCCAGCCCAGCCCCAGCCCTGGACCCAGCACCAGCCCCAGCCCCAGCCCAGCCCTAGCCCAGCCCCAGCCACACCCTCAGCCCCAGCCCAGCTCCAGCCACAGCCCAGCCACAGCCCTGGACCCAGCCACAGCCCTGCCCCCGGCCCAACCCCAGCCCCACCCTGGACCCAGCCCCAGCCCCACCCCAGCCTCATCCCCAGCCCCAGCCCTGCCCCAGCCCCAGCCCTGTCCCGGCCCAGCCCCAGCGCTAGCCCAGCCCCAGCCCCAGCCCCAGCCCAGCCCCAGCCCTAGCCCTGCCCTAGCCCAGCCCCAGCCCTGTCCCCAGCCTCGGCCCGTGCCCCTGCCCCAGTCCCAACCCTGCCCTCAGCCCAGCCCCAGACCCAGCCTGGCCCCAGCCCTGTCCCTAGCCCCAGCCACAGCCCTAGCCCCAGCCCTGTTCGCAGCCCCAGCCCCAGCCCCACCCTTGCCACCAGCCCAGCCCCAGCCCCAACCTTGGCCCCAGCCCAGCCCCAGTTCCAGCCCTGCCCCAGTCCCCGCCCCAGACCCAGCCACAGCCCCAGCCCCAGCCCCAGTCCAGACCCTGCCCTGGTCCCAGCCCAGCCCCAGCCCTGGACCCAGCCCCAGCCCCACCCCAGCCTCATCCCTAGCCCTGCCCCAGCCTAGCCCCAGCCCCAGCCCAGCCCCTGCCCTGGACCCAGCCCCAGCCCCACCCCAGCCTCTTCCCCAGCACTGCACCAGCCCCAGCCCAGCTCTAGCCACAGCCCAGCCCCAGCCCCGGACCCAGCCCCAGCCCCAGCCCCAGCCCTAGCCCAGCCCCAGCCCCACCCTCAGCCCCAGCCCAGCTCCAGCCACAGCCCAGCCACAGCCCTGGACCCAGCCACAACCCAGTCCCAGCCCCAGCCCTGCCCCCGGCCCAACCCCAGCCCCACCCTGGACCCAGCCCCAGCCCCAGCCCTGCCCCAGCCCCAGCCCCAGCCTAGCCCCAGCCCCAGCCCATCCCCTGTCCTGGACCCAGCCCCAGCCCCACCCCAGCCTCATCCCCAGCCCCAGCCCTGCCCCAGCCCCAGCCCTGCTCCGGCCCAGCCCCAGCCCTAGCCCAGCCCCAGCCCCAGCCCAGCCCCAGCCCTAGCCCTGCCCTAGCCCAGCCCCAGCCCTGCCCCAGCCCAACCCCAGCCCCAGCCCTGCCCCCAGCCCAACCCCGGCCACAGCCCTGCCCCAGCCCTGGACCCAGCCCCAGCCCCAGCCCCACCCCCGGCCCCAGCCCCGGCCTCAGCCCAGCCCTAACCTAGCCCTGCCCCAGCCCCAGGCCTAGCCCAGCTGTGCCCTCAGCCCAGCCCCAGCCCTGGACCAAGCCCCAGCCCTGAGCCGAACCCAGCCCCAGCCTGGCTCCAGCCCTGCCCTAGCTCCAGCCCTAGCCCTGTCCCCAGCCTCGGCCAGTGCCCCTGCCCCAGTCCCAACCCTGCCCTCAGCCCAGCCCCAGACCCAGCCTGGCCCCAGCCCTGTCCCTAGCCCCAGCCACAGCCCTAGCCCCAGCCCTGTTCGCAGCCCCAGCCCCAGCCCCACCCTCGCCACTAGCCCAGCCCCAGCCCCAACCTTGGCCCCAGCCCAGCCCCAGTTCCAGCCCTGCCCCAGTCCCCGCCCCAGACCCAGCCCCAGCCCAACCCCAGCCACCACCCAGCCCCAGCCCTGCCCCCAGCCCTGCCCAAGTCCCTGCCCCAGACCCAGCCACAGCCCCAGCCCCAGCCCCAGTCCAGACCCTGCCCTGGCCCCAGTCCCAGCCCCAGCCCAGCCCCAGCCCAACCACAGCCACCACCCAGACCCAGCCCTGCCCCCAGCCCTGCCCAAGTCCCCGCCCCAGACCCAGCCACAGCCCCAGCCCCAGCCCTTGCCAGCCCTACCCCAGCCCCATCCCTGCCCCCAGCCCAGCTTTAGCCCGGCCCCAGCTGCAGCCCCAGCCCCAGCCCTGCCCCGGCCCAACCCCAGCCCAGACCCTACCCTGGACCCAGCCCCAGCCCAGCCCCAGCCCTGGACCCAGCACCAGCCCCAGCCCCAGCCCAGCCCTAGCCCAGCCCCAGCCACACCCTCAGCCCCAGCCCAGCTCCAGCCACAGCCCAGCCACAGCCCTGGACCCAGCCACAGCCCTGCCCCCGGCCCAACCCCAGCCCCACCCTGGACCCAGCCCCAGCCCCACCCCAGCCTCATCCCCAGCCCCAGCCCTGCCCCAGCCCCAGCCCTGTCCCGGCCCAGCCCCAGCGCTAGCCCAGCCCCAGCCCCAGCCCCAGCCCAGCCCCAGCCCTAGCCCTGCCCTAGCCCAGCCCCAGCCCTGTCCCCAGCCTCGGCCCGTGCCCCTGCCCCAGTCCCAACCCTGCCCTCAGCCCAGCCCCAGACCCAGCCTGGCCCCAGCCCTGTCCCTAGCCCCAGCCACAGCCCTAGCCCCAGCCCTGTTCGCAGCCCCAGCCCCAGCCCCACCCTTGCCACCAGCCCAGCCCCAGCCCCAACCTTGGCCCCAGCCCAGCCCCAGTTCCAGCCCTGCCCCAGTCCCCGCCCCAGACCCAGCCACAGCCCCAGCCCCAGCCCCAGTCCAGACCCTGCCCTGGTCCCAGCCCAGCCCCAGCCCTGGACCCAGCCCCAGCCCCACCCCAGCCTCATCCCTAGCCCTGCCCCAGCCTAGCCCCAGCCCCAGCCCAGCCCCTGCCCTGGACCCAGCCCCAGCCCCACCCCAGCCTCTTCCCCAGCACTGCACCAGCCCCAGCCCAGCTCTAGCCACAGCCCAGCCCCAGCCCCGGACCCAGCCCCAGCCCCAGCCCCAGCCCTAGCCCAGCCCCAGCCCCACCCTCAGCCCCAGCCCAGCTCCAGCCACAGCCCAGCCACAGCCCTGGACCCAGCCACAACCCAGTCCCAGCCCCAGCCCTGCCCCCGGCCCAACCCCAGCCCCACCCTGGACCCAGCCCCAGCCCCAGCCCTGCCCCAGCCCCAGCCCCAGCCTAGCCCCAGCCCCAGCCCATCCCCTGTCCTGGACCCAGCCCCAGCCCCACCCCAGCCTCATCCCCAGCCACAGCCCTGCCCCAGCCCCAGCCCTGCCCCGGCGCAGACCCAGCCCTAGCCCAGCGCCAGCCCTGCCCCCAGCCCAACCCCGGCCACAGCCCAGCCCCTACCCTGGACCCAGCCCCAGCCCCAGCCCCACCCCCGGCCCCAGCCCCGGCCTCACCCCAGCCCTAACCTAGCCCTGCCCCAGCCCCAGGCCTAGCCCAGCCGTGCCCTCAGCCCAGCCCCAGCCCTGGACCAAGCCCCAGCACAGCCCCATCACCAGCCCTGCCCTCGGCCCAGCCCCAGCCCCAGCCCGGCCCCAGTTCTGCCCCAGCCCCAGCCCCAGCCCCACCCTGCACCCAGCCCCAGCCCCAGCCCAGCCCCAGCCCTGCCCCAGCCTAGCCCCAGCCCCAGTCCAGACCCTGCCCTGGCCCCAGTCCCAGCCCCAGCCCAGCCCCAGCCCAACCCCAGCCACCACCCAGCCCCAGCCCAGCCCCCAGCCCTGCCCCAGTCCCCGCCCCAGACCCAGCCACAGCCCCAGCCCCAGCCCTGTGCCAGCCCTACCCCAGCCCCATCCTTGCCCCCAGCCCAGCCCTAGCCCGGCCCCAGCTCCAGCCCCAGCCCCAGCCCTGCCCCGGCCCAACCCCAGCCCAGACCCTACCCTGGACCCAGCCCCAGCCCAGCCACAGCCACAGCCCAGCTGCAGCCCCAGCCCCAGCCCAGCCCTAGCCCAGCCCTGCCACAGCCCAGCCTCAGCCACAGCCCAGCTGCAGCCCCAGCCACCGCCCAGCCCCAGCCCCATCACCTGCCCTGCCCCAGTCCCTGCCCCAACCCAGTCCTGGTCCCAGCCCAGCCCCAGCCCTGGACCCAGCCCCAGCCCCACCCCAGCCTCATCCCTAGCCCTGCCCCAGCCTAGCCCCAGCCCCAGCCCAGCCCCTGCCCTGGACCCAGCCCCACCCCCACCCCAGCCTCTTCCCCAGCCCCTTCCCCAGCCCTGCCCCAGCCCCAGCCCCAGCCCCAGCCCTGCCCCGGCCCAGCCCAGCCCCAGCCCAGCCCTAGCCCAGCCCCAGCCCAGCTCCAGCCACAGCCCAGCCACAGCCCTGGACCCAGCCCCAACCCAGTCCCAGCCCCAGCCCTGCCCCCGGCTCAACCCCAGCCCCACCCTGGACCCAGCCCCAGCCCCAGCCCTGCCCCAGCCCTGCCCCAGCCTAGCCCCTGCCCCAGCCCATCCCCTGCCCTGGACCCAGACCCAGCCCCACCCCAGCCTCATCCCCAGCCACAGCCCTGCCCCAGCCCCAGCCCTGCCCCGGCCCAGCCCCAGCCCTAGCCCAGCCCCAGCCCTGCCCACAGCCCAACCCCGGCCACAGCCCTGCCCCAGCCCTGGACCCAGCCCCAGCCCCACCCCCGGCCCCAGCCCCGGCCTCAGCCCAGCCCTAACCTAGCCCGGCCCCAGATCCAGCCCCAGCCCCAGCCCTGCCCCGGACCAACCCCAGCCCAGACTCTACCCTGGACCCAGCCCCAGCCCAGCCCCAGCCACAGCCCAGCTGCAGCCCCAGCCCCAGCCCAGCCCTAGCCCAGCCCTAGCCCCACCCTCAGCCCCAGCCCAGATCCAGCCACAGACCAGCCACAGCCCTGGACCCAGCCCCAGCACAGCCCCATAACCAGCCCTGACCTCGACCCAGCCCCAGCCCCAGCCCGGCCCCAGTTCTGCACCAGCCCCAGACCCAGCCCCACCCTGCACCCAGCCCCAGCCACAGCCCAGCCCCAGCCCTGCCCCAGCCTAGCCCCAGCCCCAGTCCAGACCCTGCCCTGGCCCCAGTCCCAGCCCCAGCCCAGCCCCAGCCCAACCCCAGCCACCACCCAGCCCCTGCCCTGCCCCCAGCCCAGCCCCAGCCCCACCCTGGACCCAGCCCAAGCCCCAGCCCAGCCCTGCCCCGGCCCAGCCCAGCCCGTGCCCCGGCCCAGCCCCATTCCCAGCCCAGCCCCTGCCCTTGACCCAGCCCCAGCCCCAGCCCTGCCCCAGCCTAGCCCCAGCCCCAGTCCAGCCCCTACCCTGGACCCAGCCCCAGCCCCAGCCCCAGCCCCATCCGTTCCCCCAGCCCAGCCCAGACCCATCCCCGTCTCTGCCCCCAGCCCAGCCCCAGCCCCAGCCCTGCTCCAGCCCAGCCCCAGCACCAGCCCAGCCCCAGCCCTGGACCCAGCCCCAGCCCCAGCCCCAGCCTTCTCCCAGTCCCCGCCCCAGCCCCAGACCCGGCCCCAGCCAAGCCCCACTCACGGCCCCATCCCCGGACCCAGCCCAGCTCCAGCCGCAGCCCTGCCCCAGCCCCAGCCCTGCCCCTGCCCTGGACACAGCCCCTGCCCAGGAACCAGCCCCAGCCCAGCCCCAGCCCCAGCCCCAGCCCAACCCCAGCCCTGGACCCAGCCCCAGTCGCAGCCCTGGCCTCTGCCCAGCCCCAGCCCCTCCCTCAGCCCCAGCCCAGCTCCAGCCACAGCCCAGCCCCAGCCCTGGACCCAGCCCCAGCCCCAGCCCCAGCCCAGCCCTAGCCCAGCCCCAGCCCCACCCTCAGTCCCAGCCCAGCTCCAGCCACAGCCCAGCCCCAGCCCTGGACCCAGCTCCAGCCCAGTCCCAACCCCAGCCCTGCCCACGGCCCAACCCCAGCCCCACCCTTGACCCAGCCCCAGCCCCAGCCCTGCCCCAGCCCCAGCCCAAGCCTAGCCCCAGCCCCAGCCCATCCCCTGCCCTGGACCCAGCCCCAGCCCCACCCCAGCCTCATCCCCAGCCACAGCCCTGCCCCAGCCCCAGCCCTGCCCCGGCCCAGCCCCAGCCCTAGCCCAGCCCCAGCCCTGCCCCCAGCCCAACCCCGGCCACAGCCCTGCCCCAGCCCTGGTCCCAGCCCCAGCCCCACCCCCGGCCCCAGCCCCGGCCTCAGCCCAGCCCTAACCTAGCCCTGCCCCAGCCCCAGGCCTAGCCCAGCCGTGCCCTCAGCCCAGCCCCAGCCCTGGACCAAGCCCCAGCCCTGAGCCGAACCCAGCCCCAGCCTGGCCCCAGCCCTGCCCTAGCTCCAGCCCTAGCCCTGTCCCCAGCCTCGGCCAGTGCCCCTGCCCCAGTCCCAACCCTGCCCTCAGCCCAGCCCCAGACCCAGCCTGGCCCCAGCCCTGTCCCTAGCCCCAGCCACAGCCCTAGCCCCAGCCCTGTTCGCAGCCCCAGCCCCAGCCCCATCCTCGCCACCAGCCCAGCCCCAGCCCCAACCTTGGCCCCAGCCCCAGCCCCAGACCCAGCCACAGCCCCAGGCCCAGCCCTGTGCCAGCCCTACCCCAGCCCCATCCTTGCCCCCAGGCCAGCCCTAGCCCGGCCCCAGCTCCAGCTCCAGCCCCAGCCCTGCCCCGGCCCAACCCCAGCCCAGACCCTACCCTGGACCCAGCCCCAGCCCCACCCTCAGCCCCAGCCCAGATCCAGCCCCAGCCCAACCCCAGCCCAACCCCAGCCACCACCCAGGCCCTGCCCTGCCCCCAGCCCAGCCCCAGCCCCACCCTAGACCCAGCCCAAGCCCCAGCCCAGCCCTGCCCCGGCCCAGCCCAGCCCCTGCCCCGGCCCAGCCCCAGTCCCAGCCCAGCCCCTGCCCTTGACCCAGCCCCAGCCCAGCCCAGCTCCAGCCACAGCCCAGCCCCAGACCTGGACCCAGCCCCAGCCCCAGCCCAGCCCCAGCCCCAGCCCCAGCCCAACCCCATCCCCAGCCCAGCCCCTGCCCTGGACCCAGCCCTAGCCCCACTCCAGCCTCATCCCCAGCCCAGGTCCAGACCTGCCTCAGCCCAAGCCCCAGACACAGCCCCATCCCTGCCCCCAGCCCAGCCCCAGCCTCAGCCCTGCCCCAGCCCCAGCCCAGCCCTGCCCTCAGCCCCAGCCCCAGCCCCACACTCGGCCACAGCCCAGCTCCTGCCCCAGCCCTGCCCCAGCCCCAGCCCCAGCCCAACCCTAGACCAGCCCCAGCCCAGCCCCAGCCCAGCCCCAGCCCAGCCCCAGCCCCACACTCAGCCCTGGACCCAGCCCCAGCCCCAGCCCAGCCCCAGCCCCAACCTGGACCCAGCCCCAGCCCCAGCCCAGCCCCAGCCCTGGACCCAGCCCCGGCCCCAGCCCTGCCCCAGCCCTGCCCCAGCCTAGCCCCAGCCCCAGTCCAGCCCCTACCCTGGACCCAGTCCCAGCCCCAGCCCAGCCCCAGCCACCGCCCAACCCCAGCCCTGCCCCCAGCCCAACCCCAGCCTCACCCTGGACCCAGCCCCAGCCCCAGCCCCAGCCCCAACCGTTCCCCCAGCCCAGCCCAGCCCCATCCCCAACTCTGCCCCCAGCCCAGCCCCAGCCCCAGCCCTGCTCCAGCCCAGCCCCAGCACCAGCCCAGCCCCAGCCCCGGCCCCAGCCAAGCCCCACTCACGGCCCCATCCGCGGACCCAGCCCAGCTCCAGGCGCAGCCCTGCCCCAGCCCCAGCCCTGCCCCTGCCCTGGACCCAGCCCCTGACCAGGACCCAGCCCCAGCCCAGCCCCAGCCCCAGCCCCAGCCCAACCCCAGCCGTGGGCCCAGCCCCAGTCGCAGCCCCGGCCTCAGCCCAGCCCCAGCCCCACCCTCAGCCCCAGCCCAGCTCCAGCCACAGCCCAGCCCCAGCCCTGGACCCAGCCCAGCCCCACTCCAGCCTCATCCCCAGACCAGGTCCAGCCCTGACTCAGCCCAAGCCCCAGACCCAGCCCGATCCCTGCCCTCAGCCCAGCCCTAGCCCCAGCCCAGCCTCAGCCCAGCCCCAGCCCCAGCCCCGCCCCAGCCCAGCCCCAGCCCAGCCCCAGCCCCAGCCCCACCCTGGACCCAGCCCCAGCCACAGCCCAGCCCCAGCCCTGCCCCAGCCTAGCCCCAGCCCCAGTCCAGCCCCTACCCTGGACCCAGTCCCAGCCCCAGCACAGCCCCAGCCACCGCCCAACCCCAGCCCTGCCCCCAGCCCAACCCCAGCCTCACCCTGGACCCAGCCCCAGCCCCAGCCCCAGCCCCATCCGTTCCCCCAGCCCAGCCCAGACCCATCCCCATCTCTGCCCCCAGCCCAGCCCCAGCCCCAGCCCTGCTCCAGCCCAGCCCCAGCACCAGCCCAGCCCCAGCCCTGGATCCAGCCCCAGCCCCAGCCTTCTCCCAGTCCCCGCCCCAGCCCCAGCCCCGGCCCCAGCCAAGCCCCACGCACGGCCCCATCCCTGGACCCAGCCCAGCTCCAGCCGCAGCCCTGCCCCAGCCCCAGCCCTGCCCCTGCCCTGGACCCCGCCCCTGCCCTGGACCCAGCCCCAGTCGCAGCCCCAGCCCCAGCCCAGCCCCAGCCCCACCCTCAGCCCCAGCCCAGCTCCAGCCACAGCCCAGCCCCAGCCCTGGACCCAGCCCCAGCCCCAGCCCAACCCCATCCCCAGCCCAGCCTCTGCCCTGGACCCAGCTCCAGCCCAGCCCAGGACCCAGCCCCAGCCCTGCCCCAGCCCCAGCCCCAACCCCAGCCCAGCCCTAGCCCAGCCCCAGCCCCACCCTCAGCCCCAGCCCAGCTCCAGCCACAGCCCAGCCCCAGCCCTGGACCCAGCCCCGGACCCAGCCCCAGCCCAGCCCCAGCCCCAGCCCCAGCCCAACCCCAGCTCCAGCCCTGCCCCTGCCCTGGACCCAGCCCCAGCCCCACTCCAGCCTCATCCCCAGACCAGGTCCAGCCCTGCCTTAGCCCAAGCCCCAGACCCAGCCCCATCCCTGCCCCCAGCCCAGCCCCAGCCTCAGCTCTGCCCCAGTTCAGCCCTAGCCCAGCCCTGCCCCAGCCCCAGCCCCAGCCCAGCTCCAGCCACAGCCCAGCCACAGCCCTGGACCCAGCCCCAGCCCTGCCCCAGCCCTGCCCTCAGCCCAGTCCCAGCCCCAGCCCTGCCCCAGCCCTGCCCCAGCGTAGACCCAGCCCCAGTCCAGACCCTGCCCTGGCCCCAGTCCTAGCCCCAGCCCAGCCCCAGCCCAGCCCCAGCCCTGCCACCAGCCCAGCCCCAGCCCCACCCTGGACCCAGCCCCAGCCCCAGCCCTGCCCCAGCCCTGGACCCAGCCCCAGCCCCAGCCCCAGCCCAGCCCTAGCCCAGCCCCAGCCCCACCCTCAGCCCCAGCCCAGCTCCAGCCACAGCCCAGCCACAGCCCTGGACCCAGCCCAACCCCAGCCCCACCCTCAGACCCAGCCCAGCTCCAGCTACAGCCCAGCCCCAGCCCTGGACCCAGCCCCAGCCCCAGCCCCAGCCCAGCCCCTGCCCTGGACCCAGCCCCAGCATCACCCCATCCTCATCCCCAGCCACAGCCCTGCCCCAGACCCAGCCCTGCCCCGGCCCAGCCCCAGCCCCAGCCCAGCCACTGCCTTGGACCCAGCGCCTGCCCTGGACCCAGCCCCATCCCCACCCTCGCCACCAGCCCAGCCCCAGCCCCAACCTTGGCCCCAGCCCAGCCCCAGTTCCAGCCCTGCCCCAGTCCCCGCCCCAGACCCAGCCACAGCACCAGCCCTGTGCCAGCCCTACCCCAGCCCCATCCTTGCCCCGGCCCAACCCCAGCCCAGCCCCTACCCTGGACGAAGCCCCAGCCCAGCCCCAGCCACAGCCTAGCTGCAGCCCCAGACCCTGCCCAGCCCTACCCCAGCCCTAGCCCAACCCCAGCCCCACATTCGGCCCCAGCCCAGCTCCTGCCCCAGCCCTGCCCCGGCCCAGCCCCAGCCCCAGCCCAGCCCCTACCCTGGACCCAGCCCCAGCCCAGCCACAGCCACAGCCCAGCTGCAGCCCCAGCCCCAGCCCAGCCCTAGCCCAGACCCAGCCCCACCCTCAGCCCCAGCGCAGCTCCAGCCACAGCCCAGCCACAGCCCTGGACCCAGCCCCAGCCCAGCCCCATCCCCAGCTCTGGCCCCAGCCCTGTCCCCAGCCCGGGCCCCTGCCCTCAGCCCCAGCCCCAGCCCCACCCTCGGCCCCAGGCCAGCCCCTGCCCCAGCCCTGCCCCGGCCCAGCCCTATCCCCAGCCCTGCCCCAGCCCAGCCCCAGCCCAGCCCCAGCCCCATTCACAGCCACAGCCCAGCTCCAGCCACAGCCCAGCCACAGCCCTAGACCCAGCCCCAGCCCAGCCCCATCCCCAGCCCTGCCCCAGCCCTGCCCTCAGCCCAGCCCCAGCCCTGGACGCAGCCCCAACCCCAGCCCTGCACCGAACCCAGCCCCAGCCCGGCCCCAGCCCTACCCCAGCTCTGGCCCCAGCCCTGTCCCCAGCCCGGGCCCCTGCCCTCAGCCCCAGCCCCAGCCCCACCCTCGGCCCCAGGCCAGCCCCTGCCCCAGCCCTGCCCCGGCCCAGCAATAGCCCCAGCCCTGCCCCAGCCCAGCCCCAGCCCAGCCCGAGCCCCATTCACATCCACAGCCCAGCTCCAGCCACAGCCCAGCCACAGCCCTAGACCCAGCCCCCGCCCAGCCCCATCCCCAGCCCTGCCCCAGCCCTGCCCTCAGCCCAGCCCCAGCCCTGGACCCAGCCCCAACCCCAGCCCCAGCCCAGCCCTAGCCCAGCCCCAGCCCAGATCCAGCCACAGCCCAGCCCCACCCTGGACCCAGCCACAGCCACAGCGCAGCCCCAGCCCTGCCCCAGCCTAGCCCCAGCCCCAGTCCAGCCCCTACCCTGGACCCAGTCCCAGCCCCAGCCCAGCCCCAGCCACCGCCCAGCCCCAGCCCTGCCCCCAGCCCAACCCCAGCCTCACCCTGGACCCAGCCGCAGCCCAGCCCCAGGCCAGCCCCAGCCCAGCCCTAGCCCAGCCCCAGCCCCACCCTCAGCCCCAGCCCAGCTATAGCCACAGCCCAGCCCCAGCCCTGGACCCAGCCCCGGACCCAGCCCCAGCCCAGCCCCAGCCCCAGCCCCAGCCCCAGCCCAACCCCAGCTCCAGCTCTGCCCCAGCCCAGTCCCAGCCCCAGCCCAGCCGCAGCCACCGCCCAGCCCTAGCCCTGCCCCCAGCCCAAACCCAGCCTCACCCTGGACCCAGCCCCAGCCCCAGCCCCAGCCCCATCCGTTCCCCAAGCCCAGCCCAGACCCATCCCCATCTCTGCCACCAGCCCAGCCCCAGCCCCAGCCCTGCTCCAGCCCAGCCCCAGCACCAGCCCAGCCCAGCCCTGGACCCAGCCCCAGCCCCAGCCTTCTCCCTGTCCCCGCCCCAGCCCCAGCCCCGGCCCGAGCCAAGCCCCACTCACGGCCCCATCCCCGGACCCAGCCCAGCTCCAGCCGCAGCCCTGCCCCAGCCCCAGCCCTGCCCCGGCCCAGCCCCAGTCCCAGCCCAGCCCCTGCCCTGGACCCAGCCCCTGCCCAGGACCCAGCCCCAGCCCAGCCCCAGCCCCAGCTCCAGCCCAGCCCCAGCCCAGCCCCAGCCTAGCCCCAGCCCCAGTCCAGACCCTGCCCTGGCCCCAGTCCCAGCCCCAGCCCAGCCCCAGCCCAACCCCAGCCACCACCCAGCCCCTGCCCTGCCCCCAGCCCAGCCCCAGCCCCACCCTGGACCCAGCCCAAGCCCCAGCCCAGCCCTGCCCCGGCCCAGCCCAGCCCGTGCCCCGGCCCAGCCCCATTCCCAGCCCAGCCCCTGCCCTTGACCCAGCCCCAGCCCCAGCCCTGCCCCAGCCTAGCCCCAGCCCCAGTCCAGCCCCTACCCTGGACCCAGCCCCAGCCCCAGCCCCAGCCCCATCCGTTCCCCCAGCCCAGCCCAGACCCATCCCCGTCTCTGCCCCCAGCCCAGCCCCAGCCCCAGCCCTGCCCCAGCCCAGCCCCAGCACCAGCCCAGCCCCAGCCCTGGACCCAGCCCCAGCCCCAGCCCCAGCCTTCTCCCAGTCCCCGCCCCAGCCCCAGACCCGGCCCCAGCCAAGCCCCACTCACGGCCCCATCCCCGGACCCAGCCCAGCTCCAGCCGCAGCCCTGCCCCAGCCCCAGCCCTGCCCCTGCCCTGGACACAGCCCCTGCCCAGGAACCAGCCCCAGCCCAGCCCCAGCCCCAGCCCAACCCCAGCCCTGGACCCAGCCCCAGTCGCAGCCCTGGCCTCTGCCCAGCCCCAGCCCCTCCCTCAGCCCCAGCCCAGCTCCAGCCACAGCCCAGCCCCAGCCCTGGACCCAGCCCCAGTCGCAGCCCTGGCCTCTGCCCAGCCCCAGCCCCTCCCTCAGCCCCAGCCCAGCTCCAGCCACAGCCCTGCCCCAGCCCTGGTCCCAGCCCCAGCCCCAGCCCCACCCCCGGCCCCAGCCCCGGCCTCAGCCCAGCCCTAACCTAGCCCTGCCCCAGCCCCAGGCCTAGCCCAGCCGTGCCCTCAGCCCAGCCCCAGCCCTGGACCAAGCCCCAGCCCTGAGCCGAACCCAGCCCCAGCCTGGCCCCAGCCCTGCCCTAGCTCCAGCCCTAGCCCTGTCCCCAGCCTCGGCCAGTGCCCCTGCCCCAGTCCCAACCCTGCCCTCAGCCCAGCCCCAGACCCAGCCTGGCCCCAGCCCTGTCCCTAGCCCCAGCCACAGCCCTAGCCCCAGCCCTGTTCGCAGCCCCAGCCCCAGCCCCATCCTCGCCACCAGCCCAGCCCCAGCCCCAACCTTGGCCCCAGCCCCAGCCCCAGACCCAGCCACAGCCCCAGGCCCAGCCCTGTGCCAGCCCTACCCCAGCCCCATCCTTGCCCCCAGGCCAGCCCTAGCCCGGCCCCAGCTCCAGCTCCAGCCCCAGCCCTGCCCCGGCCCAACCCCAGCCCAGACCCTACCCTGGACCCAGCCCCAGCCCCACCCTCAGCCCCAGCCCAGATCCAGCCCCAGCCCAACCCCAGCCCAACCCCAGACACCACCCAGCCCCTGCCCTGCCCCCAGCCCAGCCCCAGCCCCACCCTAGACCCAGCCCAAGCCCCAGCCCAGCCCTGCCCCGGCCCAGCCCAGCCCCTGCCCCGGCCCAGCCCCAGTCCCAGCCCAGCCCCTGCCCTTGACCCAGCCCCAGCCCAGCCCAGCTCCAGCCACAGCCCAGCCCCAGACCTGGACCCAGCCCCAGCCCCAGCCCAGCCCCAGCCCCAGCCCCAGCCCTGGACCCAGCCCCAGCCCCAGCCCCAGCCTTCTCCCAGTCCCCGCCCCAGCCCCAGACCCGGCCCCAGCCAAGCCCCACTCACGGCCCCATCCCCGGACCCAGCCCAGCTCCAGCCGCAGCCCTGCCCCAGCCCCAGCCCTGCCCCTGCCCTGGACACAGCCCCTGCCCAGGAACCAGCCCCAGCCCAGCCCCAGCCCCAGCCCAACCCCAGCCCTGGACCCAGCCCCAGTCGCAGCCCTGGCCTCTGCCCAGCCCCAGCCCCTCCCTCAGCCCCAGCCCAGCTCCAGCCACAGCCCAGCCCCAGCCCTGGACCCAGCCCCAGTCGCAGCCCTGGCCTCTGCCCAGCCCCAGCCCCTCCCTCAGCCCCAGCCCAGCTCCAGCCACAGCCCTGCCCCAGCCCTGGTCCCAGCCCCAGCCCCAGCCCCACCCCCGGCCCCAGCCCCGGCCTCAGCCCAGCCCTAACCTAGCCCTGCCCCAGCCCCAGGCCTAGCCCAGCCGTGCCCTCAGCCCAGCCCCAGCCCTGGACCAAGCCCCAGCCCTGAGCCGAACCCAGCCCCAGCCTGGCCCCAGCCCTGCCCTAGCTCCAGCCCTAGCCCTGTCCCCAGCCTCGGCCAGTGCCCCTGCCCCAGTCCCAACCCTGCCCTCAGCCCAGCCCCAGACCCAGCCTGGCCCCAGCCCTGTCCCTAGCCCCAGCCACAGCCCTAGCCCCAGCCCTGTTCGCAGCCCCAGCCCCAGCCCCATCCTCGCCACCAGCCCAGCCCCAGCCCCAACCTTGGCCCCAGCCCCAGCCCCAGACCCAGCCACAGCCCCAGGCCCAGCCCTGTGCCAGCCCTACCCCAGCCCCATCCTTGCCCCCAGGCCAGCCCTAGCCCGGCCCCAGCTCCAGCTCCAGCCCCAGCCCTGCCCCGGCCCAACCCCAGCCCAGACCCTACCCTGGACCCAGCCCCAGCCCCACCCTCAGCCCCAGCCCAGATCCAGCCCCAGCCCAACCCCAGCCCAACCCCAGACACCACCCAGCCCCTGCCCTGCCCCCAGCCCAGCCCCAGCCCCACCCTAGACCCAGCCCAAGCCCCAGCCCAGCCCTGCCCCGGCCCAGCCCAGCCCCTGCCCCGGCCCAGCCCCAGTCCCAGCCCAGCCCCTGCCCTTGACCCAGCCCCAGCCCAGCCCAGCTCCAGCCACAGCCCAGCCCCAGACCTGGACCCAGCCCCAGCCCCAGCCCAGCCCCAGCCCCAGCCCCAGCCCAACCCCATCCCCAGCCCAGCCCCTGCCCTGGACCCAGCCCTAGCCCCACTCCAGCCTCATCCCCAGCCCAGGTCCAGACCTGCCTCAGCCCAACCCCAGCCCCAGTCCAGCCCCTACCCTGGACCCAGTCCCAGCCCCAGCCCAGCCCCAGCCACCGCCCAACCCCAGCCCTGCCCCCAGCCCAACCCCAGCCTCACCCTGGACCCAGCCCCAGCCCCAGCCCCAGCCCCAACCGTTCCCCCAGCCCAGCCCAGCCCCATCCCCAACTCTGCCCCCAGCCCAGCCCCAGCCCCAGCCCTGCTCCAGCCCAGCCCCAGCACCAGCCCAGCCCCAGCCCCGGCCCCAGCCAAGCCCCACTCACGGCCCCATCCGCGGACCCAGCCCAGCTCCAGGCGCAGCCCTGCCCCAGCCCCAGCCCTGCCCCTGCCCTGGACCCAGCCCCTGACCAGGACCCAGCCCCAGCCCAGCCCCAGCCCCAGCCCCAGCCCAACCCCAGCCGTGGGCCCAGCCCCAGTCGCAGCCCCGGCCTCAGCCCAGCCCCAGCCCCACCCTCAGCCCCAGCCCAGCTCCAGCCACAGCCCAGCCCCAGCCCTGGACCCAGCCCAGCCCCACTCCAGCCTCATCCCCAGACCAGGTCCAGCCCTGACTCAGCCCAAGCCCCAGACCCAGCCCGATCCCTGCCCTCAGCCCAGCCCTAGCCCCAGCCCAGCCTCAGCCCAGCCCCAGCCCCAGCCCCGCCCCAGCCCAGCCCCAGCCCAGCCCCAGCCCCAGCCCCACCCTGGACCCAGCCCCAGCCACAGCCCAGCCCCAGCCCTGCCCCAGCCTAGCCCCAGCCCCAGTCCAGCCCCTACCCTGGACCCAGTCCCAGCCCCAGCACAGCCCCAGCCACCGCCCAACCCCAGCCCTGCCCCCAGCCCAACCCCAGCCTCACCCTGGACCCAGCCCCAGCCCCAGCCCCAGCCCCATCCGTTCCCCCAGCCCAGCCCAGACCCATCCCCATCTCTGCCCCCAGCCCAGCCCCAGCCCCAGCCCTGCTCCAGCCCAGCCCCAGCACCAGCCCAGCCCCAGCCCTGGATCCAGCCCCAGCCCCAGCCTTCTCCCAGTCCCCGCCCCAGCCCCAGCCCCGGCCCCAGCCAAGCCCCACGCACGGCCCCATCCCTGGACCCAGCCCAGCTCCAGCCGCAGCCCTGCCCCAGCCCCAGCCCTGCCCCTGCCCTGGACCCCGCCCCTGCCCTGGACCCAGCCCCAGTCGCAGCCCCAGCCCCAGCCCAGCCCCAGCCCCACCCTCAGCCCCAGCCCAGCTCCAGCCACAGCCCAGCCCCAGCCCTGGACCCAGCCCCAGCCCCAGCCCAACCCCATCCCCAGCCCAGCCTCTGCCCTGGACCCAGCTCCAGCCCAGCCCAGGACCCAGCCCCAGCCCTGCCCCAGCCCCAGCCCCAACCCCAGCCCAGCCCTAGCCCAGCCCCAGCCCCACCCTCAGCCCCAGCCCAGCTCCAGCCACAGCCCAGCCCCAGCCCTGGACCCAGCCCCGGACCCAGCCCCAGTCAGCCCCAGCCCCAGCCCCAGCCCAACCCCAGCTCCAGCCCTGCCCCTGCCCTGGACCCAGCCCCAGCCCCACTCCAGCCTCATCCCCAGACCAGGTCCAGCCCTGCCTTAGCCCAAGCCCCAGACCCAGCCCCATCCCTGCCCCCAGCCCAGCCCCAGCCTCAGCTCTGCCCCAGTTCAGCCCTAGCCCAGCCCTGCCCCAGCCCCAGCCCCAGCCCAGCTCCAGCCACAGCCCAGCCACAGCCCTGGACCCAGCCCCAGCCCTGCCCCAGCCCTGCCCTCAGCCCAGTCCCAGCCCCAGCCCTGCCCCAGCCCTGCCCCAGCGTAGACCCAGCCCCAGTCCAGACCCTGCCCTGGCCCCAGTCCTAGCCCCAGCCCAGCCCCAGCCCAGCCCCAGCCCTGCCACCAGCCCAGCCCCAGCCCCACCCTGGACCCAGCCCCAGCCCCAGCCCTGCCCCAGCCCTGGACCCAGCCCCAGCCCCAGCCCCAGCCCAGCCCTAGCCCAGCCCCAGCCCCACCCTCAGCCCCAGCCCAGCTCCAGCCACAGCCCAGCCACAGCCCTGGACCCAGCCCCAACCCAGTCCCAGCCCCAGCCCTGCCCCCAGCCCAACCCCAGCCCCACCCTCAGACCCAGCCCAGCTCCAGCTACAGCCCAGCCCCAGCCCTGGACCCAGCCCCAGCCCCAGCCCCAGCCCAGCCCCTGCCCTGGACCCAGCCCCAGCATCACCCCATCCTCATCCCCAGCCACAGCCCTGCCCCAGACCCAGCCCTGCCCCGGCCCAGCCCCAGCCCCAGCCCAGCCACTGCCTTGGACCCAGCGCCTGCCCTGGACCCAGCCCCATCCCCACCCTCGCCACCAGCCCAGCCCCAGCCCCAACCTTGGCCCCAGCCCAGCCCCAGTTCCAGCCCTGCCCCAGTCCCCGCCCCAGACCCAGCCACAGCACCAGCCCTGTGCCAGCCCTACCCCAGCCCCATCCTTGCCCCGGCCCAACCCCAGCCCAGCCCCTACCCTGGACGAAGCCCCAGCCCAGCCCCAGCCACAGCCTAGCTGCAGCCCCAGACCCTGCCCAGCCCTACCCCAGCCCTAGCCCAACCCCAGCCCCACATTCGGCCCCAGCCCAGCTCCTGCCCCAGCCCTGCCCCGGCCCAGCCCCAGCCCCAGCCCAGCCCCTACCCTGGACCCAGCCCCAGCCCAGCCCCAGCCACAGCCCAGCCCTAGCCCAGACCCAGCCCCACCCTCAGCCCCAGCGCAGCTCCAGCCACAGCCCAGCCACAGCCCTGGACCCAGCCCCAGCCCAGCCCCATCCCCAGCTCTGGCCCCAGCCCTGTCCCCAGCCCGGGCCCCTGCCCTCAGCCCCAGACCCAGCCCCACCCTCGGCCCCAGGCCAGCCCCTGCCCCAGCCCTGCCCCGGCCCAGCCCTATCCCCAGCCCTGCCCCAGCCCAGCCCCAGCCCAGCCCCAGCCCCATTCACAGCCACAGCCCAGCTCCAGCCACAGCCCAGCCACAGCCCTAGACCCAGCCCCAGCCCAGCCCCATCCCCAGCCCTGCCCCAGCCCTGCCCTCAGCCCAGCCCCAGCCCTGGACGCAGCCCCAACCCCAGCCCTGCACCGAACCCAGCCCCAGCCCGGCCCCAGCCCTACCCCAGCTCTGGCCCCAGCCCTGTCCCCAGCCCGGGCCCCTGCCCTCAGCCCCAGCCCCAGCCCCACCCTCGGCCCCAGGCCAGCCCCTGCCCCAGCCCTGCCCCGGCCCAGCAATAGCCCCAGCCCTGCCCCAGCCCAGCCCCAGCCCAGCCCGAGCCCCATTCACATCCACAGCCCAGCTCCAGCCACAGCCCAGCCACAGCCCTAGACCCAGCCCCCGCCCAGCCCCATCCCCAGCCCTGCCCCAGCCCTGCCCTCAGCCCAGCCCCAGCCCTGGACCCAGCCCCAACCCCAGCCCCAGCCCAGCCCTAGCCCAGCCCCAGCCCAGATCCAGCCACAGCCCAGCCCCACCCTGGACCCAGCCACAGCCACAGCGCAGCCCCAGCCCTGCCCCAGCCTAGCCCCAGCCCCAGTCCAGCCCCTACCCTGGACCCAGTCCCAGCCCCAGCCCAGCCCCAGCCACCGCCCAGCCCCAGCCCTGCCCCCAGCCCAACCCCAGCCTCACCCTGGACCCAGCCGCAGCCCAGCCCCAGGCCAGCCCCAGCCCAGCCCTAGCCCAGCCCCAGCCCCACCCTCAGCCCCAGCCCAGCTATAGCCACAGCCCAGCCCCAGCCCTGGACCCAGCCCCGGACCCAGCCCCAGCCCAGCCCCAGCCCCAGCCCCAGCCCCAGCCCCAGCCCAACCCCAGCTCCAGCTCTGCCCCAGCCCAGTCCCAGCCCCAGCCCAGCCGCAGCCACCGCCCAGCCCTAGCCCTGCCCCCAGCCCAAACCCAGCCTCACCCTGGACCCAGCCCCAGCCCCAGCCCCAGCCCCATCCGTTCCCCAAGCCCAGCCCA
Source organism: Melanerpes formicivorus (assembly GCF_026170545.1). Lineage (NCBI taxonomy): Eukaryota > Metazoa > Chordata > Aves > Piciformes > Picidae > Melanerpes > Melanerpes formicivorus. Next base: position 9,595 of record NW_027144428.1, on the reverse strand, counting down.
GACCCATCCCCATCTCTGCCACCAGCCCAGCCCCAGCCCCAGCCCTGCTCCAGCCCAGCCCCAGCACCAGCCCAGCCCAGCCCTGGACCCAGCCCCAGCCCCAGCCTTCTCCCTGTCCCCGCCCCAGCCCCAGCCCCGGCCCGAGCCAAGCCCCACTCACGGCCCCATCCCCGGACCCAGCCCAGCTCCAGCCGCAGCCCTGCCCCAGCCCCAGCCCTGCCCTGGCCCAGCCCCAGTCCCAGCCCAGCCCCTGCCCTGGACCCAGCCCCTGCCCAGGACCCAGCCCCAGCCCAGCCCCAGCCCCAGCTCCAGCCCAACCCCAGCCCTGGACCCAGCCCCAGTCGCAGCCCCGGCCCTAGCCCAGCCCCAGCCCCACCCTCAGCCCCAGCCCAGCTCCAGTCACAGCCCAGACCCAGCCCTGCCCCCAGCCCAACCCCAGCCCCACCCTCAGACCCAGCCCAGCTCCAGCTACAGCCCAGCCCCAGCCCTGGACCCAGCCCCAGCCCAGCCCCTGCCCTGGACCCAGCCCTAGCCCCACTCCAGCCTCATCCCCAGCCCAGGTCCAGCCCTGCCTCAGCCCAAGCCCCAGACCCAGCCCCATCCCTGCCCCCAGCCCAGCCCCAGCCTCAGCCCAGCCCCAGCTCTAGCCCCAGCCCTGCCCCCAGCCCCAGCCCCTCTCCCAGCCCTGCCCCAGCCCCAGCACAGCCCTGCCCTCAGCCCCAGCCCCAGCCCCACACTCGGCCCCAGCCCACCTCCTACCCCAGCCCTGCCCCGGCCCAGCCCAGCCCCAGCCCAGCCCCAGCCCAGCCCCAGCCCCAGCCCCAGCCCAACCCCAGCTCCAGCCCTGCCCCAGCCCAACCCCATCCCCAGCCCAGCCCCTGCCCTGGACCCAGCCCTAGCCCCACTCCAGCCTCATCCCCAGCCCAGGTCCAGCCCTGCCTCAGCCCAAGCCCCAGACCCAGCCCCATCCCTGCCCCCAGCCCAGCCCCAGCCCAGCCCCAGCCCCACCCTCAGCCCTGGACCCAGCCCCAGCCCCACCCCAGCCCCAGCCCCACCCTGGACCCAGCCCCAACCCCAGCCCTGCACCGAACCCAGCCCCTGCCCTGGACCCAGCCCCAGCCCCAACCCAGCCTCATCCCCAGCCACAGCCCTGCCCCAGCCACAGCCCTGCCCCGGCCCAGCCCCAGCCCTAGCCCAGCCCCAGCCCTGCCCCCAGCCCAACCCCGGCCACAGCCCTGCCCCAGCCCTGGACCCAGCCCCAGCCCCAGCCCCACCCCCGGCCCCAGCCCCGGCCTCAGCCCAGCCCTAACCTAGCCCTGCCCCAGCCCCAGGCCTAGCCCAGCCGTGCCCTCAGCCCAGCCCCAGCCCTGGACCAAGCCCCAGCCCTGAGCCGAACCCAGCCCCAGCCTGGCCCCAGACCTGCCCTAGCTCCAGCCCTAGCCCTGTCCCCAGCCTCGGCCAGTGCCCCTGCCCCAGTCCCAAACCTGCCCTCAGCCCAGCCCCAGACCCAGCCTGGCCCCAGCCCTGTCCCTAGCCCCAGCCACAGCCCTAGCCCCAGCCCTGTTCGCAGCCCCAGCCCCAGCCCCACCCCTCGCCACCAGCCCAGCCCCAGCCCCTACCCTGGACCCAGTCCCAGACCCAGCCACAGCCCCAGCCCTGTGCCAGCCCTACCCCAGCCCCATCCTTGTCCCCAGCCCAGCCCTAGCCCGGCCCCAGCTCCAGCCCCAGCCCCAGCCCAGCTGCAGCCCCAGCCCCGCCCAGCCCTAGCCCAGCCCCAGCCCCACCCTCAGCCCCAGCCCAGATCCAGCCACAGCCCAGCCACAGCCCTGGACCCAGCCCCAGCACAGCCCCATCACCAGCCCTGCCCTCGGCCCAGCCACAGCCCCAGCCCGGCCCCAGTTCTGCCCCAGCCCCAGACCCAGCCCCACCCTGCACCCAGCCCCAGCCCCAGCCCAGCCCCAGCCCTGCCCCAGCCTAGCCCCAGCCCCAGTCCAGACCCTGCCCTAGCCCCAGTCCCAGGCCCAGCCTAGCCCCAGCCCAGCCCCAGCCACCACCCAGCCCCAGCCCTGCCCCCAGCCCACCCCAGCCCCACCCTGGACCCAGCCCAAGCCACAGCCCAGCCACAGCCCCTGGACCCAGCCCCAGCACAGCCCCATCACCAGCCCCGCTCCAGCCCTGCCCTCGGCCCAGCCCCAGCCCCAGCACAGGCCCAGTTCTGCCCCAGCCCCAGACCCAGCCCCACCCTGCACCCAGCCCCAGCCCCAGCCCAGCCCCAGCCCTGCCCCAGCCACCACCCAGCCCCAGCCCTGCCCCCAGCCCTGCCTCAGCCCCACCCTGGACCCAGCCCAAGCCCCAGCCCAGCCCTGCCCCGGCCCAGCCCAGCCCCTGACCCGGCCCAGCCCCAGTCCCAGCCCAGCCCCTGCCCTTGACCCAGCCCCAGCCCAGCCCCTGACCTGGACCCAGCCCCAGCCCAGCCCCAGCCCCATTCACAGCCACAGCCCAGCTCTAGCCACAGCCCAGCCACAGCCCTGGACCCAGCTCCAGCCCAGCCCCAGCCCTGCCCCAGCCCTGCCCTCAGCCCAGCCCCAGCCCCAGCCCCGCCCCAGCCCAGCCCCAGCCCCGCACCAGCCCAGCCTCAGCCCAGCCCCAGCCCCGCCCCAGCCCAGCCCCACCCCAGCCCCAGCCCCATTCACAGCCACAGCCACAGCCCAGCCCCACCCTGGACCAAGCCACAGCTACAGCCCAGCCCCAGCCCTGCCCCAGCCTAGCCCCAGCCCCAGTCCAGCCCCTACCCTGGACCCAGCCCCCGCCCCAGCCCCAGCCCCATCCGTTCCCCCAGCCCAGCCCAGACCCATCCCCGTCTCTGCCCCCAGCCCAGTCCCAGCCCCAGCCATGCCCCCGGCCCAACCCCACCCCCACCCTTGACCCAGCCCCAGCCCCAGCCCTGCCCCAGCCCCAGCCCAAGCCTAGCCCCAGCCCCAGCCCATCCCCTGCCCTGGACCCAGCCCCAGCCCCAACCCAGCCTCATCCCCAGCCACAGCCCTGCCCCAGCCCCAGCCCTGCCCCGGCCCAGCCCCAGCCCTAGCCCAGCCCCAGCCCTGCCCCCAGCCCAACCCCGGCCACAGCCCTGCCCCAGCCCTGGTCCCAGCCCCAGCCCCAGCCCCACCCCCCGGCCCCAGCCCCGGCCTCAGCCCAGCCCTAACTTAGCCCTGCCCCAGCCCCAGGCCTAGCCCAGCCGTGCCCTCAGCCCAGCCCCAGCCCTGGACCAAGCCCCAGCCCTGAGCCGAACCCAGCCCCAGCCTGGCCCCAGCCCTGCCCTAGCTCCAGCCCTAGCCCTGTCCCCAGCCTCGGCCAGTGCCCCTGCCCCAGTCCCAACCCCTGCCCTCAGCCCAGCCCCAGACCCAGCCTGGCCCCAGCCCTGTCCCTAGCCCCAGCCACAGCCCTAGCCCCAGCCCTGTTCGCAGCCCCAGCCCCAGCCCCATCCTCGCCACCAGCCCAGCCCCAGCCCCAACCTTGGCCCCAGCCCCAGTTCCAGCCCCAGTTCCAGCCCTGCCCCAGTCCCCGCCCCAGACCCAGCCACAGCCCCAGGCCCAGCCCTGTGCCAGCCCTACCCCAGCCCCATCCTTGCCCCCAGGCCAGCCCTAGCCCGGCCCCAGCTCCAGCCCCAGCCCCAGCCCTGCCCCGGCCCAACCCCCAGCCCAGACCCTACCCTGGACCCAGCCCCAGCCCCACCCTCAGCCCCAGCCCAGATCCAGCCCCAGCCCAACCCCAGCCCAACCCCAGCCACCACCCAGGCCCTGCCCTGACCCCAGCCCAGCCCCAGCCCCACCCTGGACCCAGCCCAAGCCCCAGCCCAGCCCTGCCCCGGCCCAGCCCAGCCCCTGCCCCGGCCCAGCCCCAGTCCCAGCCCAGCCCCTGCCCTTGACCCAGCCCCAGCCCAGCCCAGCTCCAGCCACAGCCCAGCCCCCGGCCCAACCCCAGCCCCACCCTGGACCCAGCCCCAGCCCCAGCCCTGCCCCAGCCCTGCCCCAGCCAAGCCCCTGCCCCAGCCTCATCCCCAGCCCAGGTCCAGACCTGCCTCAGCCCAAGCCCCAGACACAGCCCCATCCCTGCCCCCAGCCCAGCCCCAGCCTCAGCCCTGCCCCAGCCCCAGCCCAGCCCTGCCCTCAGCCCCAGCCCCAGCCCCACACTCGGCCACAGCCCAGCTCCTGCCCCAGCCCTGCCCCGGCCCAGCCCAGCCCCAGCCCAGCCCCAGCCCTGCCCCAGCCCAGCCCCAGCCCCACCCTCAGCCCTGGACCCAGCCCCAGCCCCAGCCCAGCCCCAGCCCCACCCTGGACCCAGCCCCAGCCCCAGCCCAGCCGCAGCCCTGGACCCAGCCCCGGCCCCAGCCCTGCCCCAGCCCTGCCCCAGCCTAGCCCCAGACCCAGTCCAGCCCCTACCCTGGACCCAGTCCCAGCCCCAGCCCAGCCCCAGCCACCGCCCAACCCCAGCCCTGCCCCCAGCCCAACCCCAGCCCCACCCTGGACCCAGCCCCAGCCCCAGCCCTGCCCCAGCCCTGCCCCAGCCAAGCCCCTGCCCCAGCCTCATCCCCAGCCCAGGTCCAGACCTGCCTCAGCCCAAGCCCCAGACACAGCCCCATCCCTGCCCCCAGCCCAGCCCCAGCCTCAGCCCTGCCCCAGCCCCAGCCCAGCCCTGCCCTCAGCCCCAGCCCCAGCCCCACACTCGGCCACAGCCCAGCTCCTGCCCCAGCCCTGCCCCAGCCCAGCCCAGCCCCAGTCCAGCCCCTACCCTGGACCCAGCCCCAGCCCCAGCCCCAGCCCCAGCCCCATCCGTTCCCCCAGCCCAGCCCAGACCCATCCCCAACTCTGCCCCCAGCCCAGCCCCAGCACCAGCCCAGCCCCAGCCCCGGCCCCAGCCAAGCCCCACTCACGGCCCCATCCCCGGACCCAGCCCAGCTCCAGCCGCAGCCCTGCCCCAGCCCCAGCCCTGCCCCTGCCCTGGACCCAGCCCCTGCCCAGGACCCAGCCCCAGCCCAGCCCCAGCCCCAGCCCCAGCCCAACCCCAGCCCTGGACCCAGCCCCAGTCGCAGCCCCGGCCTCAGCCCAGCCCCAGCCCCACCCTCATCCCCAGCCCAGCTCCAGCCACAGCCCAGCCCCAGCCCTGGACCCAGCCCCAGCCCCAGCCCAGCCCTAGCCCAGCCCCAGCCCCACCCTCAGCCCCAGCCCAGCTCCAGCCACAGCCCAGCCACAGCCCTGGACCCAGCCCCAACCCATTCCCAGCCCCAGCCCTGCCCCCGGCCCAACCCCAGCCCCACCCTGGACCCAGCCCCTGCCCCAGCCCAGACCTGCCCCGGCCCAGCCCAGCCCCTGCCCCTGGCCCAGCCCCAGTCCCAGCCCAGCCCCTGCCCTGGACCCAGCCCCAGCCCAGCCCCAGCCCCATTCACAGCCACAGCCCAGCTCTATCCACAGCCCAGCCACAGCCCTGGACCCAGCCCCAGCCCAGCCCCAGCCCTGCCCCAGCCCTGCCCTCGGCCCAGCCCCAGCCCCAGCCCCGCCCCAGCCCAGCCTCAGCCCAGCCCCAGCCCCCGCCCCAGCCCAGCCCCAGCCCAGCCCCAGCCCCATTCACAGCCACAGCCCAGCTCTAGCCACAGCACAGCCACAGCCCTGGACCCAGCCCCAGACCCAGCCCCATCCCTGCCCCCAGCCCAGCCCCAGCCTCAGCCCTGCCCCAGCCCCAGCCCAGCCCTGCCCTCAGCCCCAGCCCCAGCCCCACACTCGACCACAGCCCAGCTCCTGCCCCAGCCCTGCCCTGGCCCAGCCCAGCCCCAGCCCAGCCCCAGCCCTGCCCCAGCCCCAGCCCCAGCCCCAGCCCCAGCCCAGCCCTAGACCAGCCCCAGCCCAGCCCCAGCCCAGCCCCATCCCAGCCCCAGCCCCACCCTCAGCCCTGGACCCAGCCCCAGCCCCAGCCCAGCCCCACCCTCAGCCCTGGACCCAGCCCCAGCCCCAGCCCAGCCCCAGCCTCACCCTGGACCCAGCCCCAGCCCCAGCCCAGCCCCAGCCCTGGACCCAGCCCCGCCCAGCCCTAGCCCAGCCCCAGCCCCACCCTCAGCCCCAGCCCAGCTCCAGCCACAGCCCAGCCACAGCCCTGGACCCAGCCCCAGCACCGCCCCATCACCAGCCCTGCCCTCGGCCCAGCCCAAGCCCCAGCTTAGCCCCAGTTCTGCCCCAGCCCCAGACCCAGCCCCACCCTGCACCCATCCCCAGCCCCAGCCCAGCCCCAGCCCTGCCCCAGCCTAGTCCCAGCCCCAGTCCAGACCCTGCCCCGGCCCCAGTCCCAGCCCCAGCCCAGCCCCAGCCCAATCCCAGCCACCACCCAGCCCCAGCCCTGCCCCCAGCCCAGCCCCTGCCCCACCCTGGACCCAGCCCCTGCCCCAGCCCAGACCTGCCCCGGCCCAGCCCAGCCCCTGCCCTGGCCCAGCCCCAGTCCCAGCCCAGCCCCTGCCCTGGACCCAGCCCCCAGCCCAGCCCCAGCCCCATTCACAGCCACAGCCCAGCTCTAGCCACAGCCCAGCCACAGCCCTGGACCCAGCCCCAGCCCAGCCCCAGCCCTGCCCCAGCCCTGCCCTCAGCCCAGCCCCAGCCCCAGCCCCGCCCCAGCCCAGCCTCAGCCCAGCCCCAGCCCCGCCCCAGCCCAGCCCCAGCCCAGCCCCAGCCCCATTCACAGCCACAGCCCAGCCACAGCCCCAGCCCTGCTCCAGCCCAGCCCCAGCAACAGCCCAGCCCCAGCCCTGGACCCAGCCCCAGCCCCAGCCTCAGCCTTCTCCCAGTCCCCGCCCCAGCCCCGGCCCCAGCCAAGCCCCACTCACGGCCCCATCCCCGGACCCAGCCCAGCTCCAGCCACAGCCCTGCCCCAGCCCCAGCCCTGCCCCTGCCCTGGACACAGCCCCTGCCCAGGACCCAGCCCCAGCCCAGCCCCAGCCCCAGCCCCAGCCCAACCCCAGCCCTGGACCCAGCCCCAGTCGCAGCCCTGGCCTCTGCCCAGCCCCAGCCCCTCCCTCAGCCCCAGCCCAGCTCCAGCCACAGCCCAGCCCCAGCCCTGGACCCAGCCCCAGCCCCAGCCCCAGCCCAGCCCTAGCCCAGCCCCAGCCCCACCCTCAGTCCCAGCCCAGCTCCAGCCACAGCCCAGCCACAGCCCTGGACCCAGCTCCAGCCCAGTCCCAGCCCCAGCCCTGCCCCCGGCCCAACCCCACCCCCACCCTTGACCCAGCCCCAGCCCCAGTCCTGCCCCAGCCCCAGCCCAAGCCTAGCCCCAGCCCCAGCCCATCCCCTGCCCTGGACCCAGCCCCAGCCCCACCCCAGACTCATCCCCAGCCACAGCCCTGCCCCAGCCCCAGCCCTGCCCCGGCCCAGCCCCAGCCCTAGCCCAGCCCCAGCCCTGCCCCCAGCCCAACCCCGGCCACAGCCCTGCCCCAGACCTGGTGCCAGCCCCGGTCCCAGCCCCAGCCCCAGCCCCACCCCCAGCCCCAGCCCCGGCCTCAGCCCAGCCCTAACCTAGCCCTGCCCCAGCCCCAGGCCTAGCCCAGCCGTGCCCCAGCCCTGGACCCAGCCCCAGCCCCTGCCCCACCCCCGGCCCCAGCCCCGGCCTCAGCCCAGCCCTAACCTAGCCCTGCCCCAGCCCCAGGCCTAGCCCAGCCGTGCCCTCAGCCCAGCCCCAGCCCTGGACCAAGCCCCAGCCCTGAGCCGAACCCAGCCCCAGCCTGGCCCCAGCCCTGCCCTAGCTCCAGCCCTAGCCCTGTCCCCAGCCTCGGCCAGTGCCCCTGCCCCAGTCCCAACCCTGCCCTCAGCCCAGCCCCAGACCCAGCCTGGCCCCAGCCCTGTCCCTAGCCCCAGCCACAGCCCTAGCCCCAGCCCTGTTCGCAGCCCCAGCCCCAGCCCCACCCTCGCCACCAGCCCAGCCCCAGCCCCAACCTTGGCCCCAGCCCAGCCCCAGTTCCAGCCCTGCCCCAGTCCCCGCCCCAGACCCAGCCACAGCCCCAGCCCTGTGCCAGCCCTACCCCAGCACCATCCTTGTCCCCAGCCCAGCCCTAGCCCGGCCCCAGCTCCAGCCCCAGCCCAGATCCAGCCACAGCCCAGCCACAGCCCTGACCCAGCCCCAGCACAGCCCCATCACCAGCCCTGCCCCCATCACCAGCCCTGCCCTCAGCCCAGCCCCAGCCCCAGCCCAGCCCCAGTTCTGCCCCAGCCCCAGACCCAGCCCCAGTCCAGACCCTGCCCTGGACCCAGCCCCAGCCCCGGCCCAGCCCCAGCCCTAGCCCAGCCCCAGCCCTGCCCCCAGCCCAACCCCAGCCTCACCCTGGACCCAGCCCAGCCCCAGCCCCAGCCCTGGACCAAGCCCCAGCCCTGAGCCGAACCCCAGCCCCAGCCTGGCCCCAGACCTGCCCTAGCTCCAGCCCTAGCCCTGTCCCCAGCCTCGGCCAGTGCCCCTGCCCCAGTCCCAACCCTGCTTTCAGCCCAGCCCCAGACCCAGCCTGGCCCCAGCCCTGTCCCGAGCCCCAGCCACAGCCCTAGCCCCAGCCCTGTTCGCAGCCCCAGCCCCAGCCCCATCCTCGCCACCAGCCCAGCCCCAGCCCCAACCTTGGCCCCAGCCCCAGCCCCAGTTCCAGCCCCAGTTCCAGCCCTGCCCCAGTCCCCGCCCCAGACCCAGCCACAGCCCCAGGCCCAGCCCTGTGCCAGCCCTACCCCAGCCCCATCCTTGCCCCCAGGCCAGCCCTAGCCCGGCCCCAGCTCCAGCCCCAGCCCCAGCCCTGCCCCGGCCCAACCCCAGCCCAGACTCTAACCTGGACCCAGCCCCAGCCCCACCCTCAGCTCCAGCCCAGATCCAGCCCCAGCCCAACCCCAGCCCAACCCCAGCCACCACCCAGCCCCTGCCCTGCCCCCAGCCCAGCCCCAGTCCAGACCCTGCCCTGGCCCCAGTCCCAGCCCCAGCCCAGCCCCAGCCCAACCCCAGCCACCACCCAGCCCCTGCCCTGCCCCCAGCCCAGCCCCAGCACCACCCTGGACCCAGCCCAAGCCCCAGCCCAGCCCTGCCCCGGCCCAGCCCAGCCCCTGCTCCGGCCCAGCCCCAGTCCCAGCCCAGCCCCTGCCCTTGACCCAGCCCCAGCCCAGCCCAGCTCCAGCCACAGCCCAGCCCCAGACCTGGACCCAGCCCCAGCCCCAGCCCAGCCCCAGCCCCAGCCCCAGCCCCAGCCCAACCCCAGCTCCAGCCCTGACCCTGCCCAACCCCATCCCCAGCCCAGCCCCTGCCCTGGACCCAGCCCTAGCCCCACTCCAGCCTCATCCCCAGCCCAGGTCCAGACCTGCCTCAGCCCAAGCCCCAGACACAGCCCCATCCGTGCCCCCAGCCCAGCCCCAGCCTCAGACCTGCCCCAGCCCCAGGCCAGCCCTGCCCTCAGCCCCAGCCCCAGCCACACACTCGGCCACAGCCCAGCTCCTGCCCCAGCCCTGCCCCGGCCCAGCCCAGCCCCAGCCCAGCCCCAGCCCTGCCCCAGCCCCAGCCCCAGCCCAGCCCTAGACCAGCCCCAGCCCAGCCCCAGCCC
>NW_027144427.1:0-37628 GCF_026170545.1 Melanerpes formicivorus | reverse complement strand
AAGAACTTTCTCCTCACCTTGAGTCTAAACTTCCCCTGGCACAGCTTGAGACTGTGTCTTCTTGTTCTGGTACTGGTTACTAGAGAGAAGAGACCAACCCCCACCTGACTACAACCACCTTTCAGGTAGTTGTAGAGGGCAATGAGGTCACCCCTGAGCCTCCTCTTCTCCAGGCTAAACAATCCCAGCTCCCTCAGCCTCTCCTCACAGGACTCCTTAACTCCACTCTGACCCTGCTCTGCCTCAGCGTCAAACCATTCCCCCTTGGCCTGGCTCCAGACCCCCTCAGCAAAAAGTCTCTCTGCAGCCTTCCTGCAGGATGCCTTCAGGTGCTGGCAGGCAGCTCTGAGGTGCCCCCTGGAGCCTTCTCCTCTGCAGGCTGCACACCCCCAGCTCCCTCACAAGAGTCTTTAGCATGATGAAGGTCAACAGCTTTATAGCTGTTATTGCTGCTTACTGAGCAGCCAACAGAAGAGTTTTCAGGAGGCTTCGTGGTGGTTTGTTTGGCTTCTTTGGTTTTCCCTTTTTTAGCTGAGTCTAAAGGTGGCAGTTTCATCTTTTATTAATGGCAACTTGAGCTAATCTGCTAATTTGCTGGAATTTGGGCAAGCCCAGCAAGTATTCCAAGATTAGTCATGCTCCATAATCTAATGTGCACACAAAGGGCTATGTTTTATTCATTGGGGAGATGCAAAGAGTATTTCCAAATAGAAATGTTCTTCCAGCCCTCCTCCACCCCCACCTCCAACAACAGCTTCCATACAAATGTTCTCTTGAGATCATCTTTGGAAAAACAAAAGTGCCTAGCAAAAAAAAAGACACAGGGAAAAACAAAAGAGAAGAAAGAAACACAAAGCCACCTTCCCCTTTTCATTTGGTTCTGGGGATGTTCTTGAGGTACCTACAAATTACTTATCCTGTCAGGGTGTTTAAACAACTCCAATAAATGAATGGCAATGAGGCTTGAATGGAAATGACAAGATTTTCTACCCCCTGCTCATTGATCAGAATCATAGAATCAATAAGGTTGGAAAAGGCCTCAGAGATCATCAAGTCCAACCTGTCACCCAACACCTCCTGACAACTAAACCATGGCACCAAGTGCTATGTGATCCCCTCTTGAACACCTCCAGGGATGGGGACTCCAACACCTCCCTGGGCAGCACATCCCAGTGGCCAATCCCTCTTTCTGGGAAGAACTTTCTCCTCACCTCCAGCCTAAACCTCCCCTGGCACAGCTTGAGACTGTGTCCTCTTGTTCTGGTGCTGCTGCCTGGGAGAAGAGACCAACCCCCACCTGGCTACAACCTCCCTTAGGGTAGTTGCAGAGAGCAAGAAGGTCTCCCCTGAGCCTCCTCTTCTCCAGGCTAAGCAACCCCAGCTCCCTCAGCCTCTCCTCACAGGGCTGTGCTCCAGACCCCTCCCCAGCTTTCTTGCCCTTCTCTGGACACCTTCCAGCAGCTCAACATCTTTCCTAACCTGAGGGGCCCAGAACTGGACACAGGACTCAAGGTGTGGCCTCAGCAGTGCTGAGCACAGGGCACAATGACTTCCCTGCTCCTGCTGGCCACACTCTTCCTGATGCAGGCCAGGATGCCCTTGGCCTTCTTGGCTGCCTGGGCACACTGCAGGCTCATGTTCAGCTGCTGTCCACCGGTTTCCCCCAGGTCCCTCTCTGCCTGGCTGCTCTCAGCCACTCTGACCCCAGCCTGTAGCACTGCCTGGGGTTGCTGTGGCCACTGTGCAGCACCTGGCACTTGGATGTGTTCAATCTCCTGCCCTTGGACTCTGCCCATCTGTCCAGCCTGTCCAGGTCCCTCTGCAGATCTCTCCAACCCTCTAACAGATCAACTCCTGCCCCCAGCTTGCTGTCATCTGCAAATTTACTGATGATGGATCTCAATGCCCTCATCCAGATCATCAATGAAGATACTGAATAGGCTGGGGCCCAGCACTGCTCCCTGGGGCACACCACTGGTGCCTGGCTGCCAGCTGGCTGTGGCACCAATTCACCACCACTCTCTGGGCTCAGCCTCCAGCCAGTTCCTAACCCAGCTCAGAGAGCTGCTGTCCAAGCCAGGGGCTGACAGCTTGGCCAGGAGTTTGCTGTGGGGGATGGTGTCAAAGGCTTGATGCAAAAACACCTGGAGCAGTCTTTACTCTCACCCAGTCCAACCCCACTGCTAAAGCAGGGCACCCCACAGCAGCTTGGCCCAGCATCACAATGTCCTGGGGGTGTTGGAATCCCTCCAGAGAAGGAGGCTCCACAGCCTCTCTTGGAAGCCTGCTCCAGGCCTCCAGCACCCTCACAACAAAGCAGTGTCTCCTCCTCTTCAGATGGAACCTTTTGCTCCTTTTTCTGTTGTTGGGCACCACTGACCAGAGCCTGGCCCCAGCCTCTTTCCCCGCCCCCCATCCTTCATCTCTTGTTGAGCATTGCTCAGCTCCCCTCTGGGGCTGCTCTTATCCAGGCTCTACAGCCCCAGGGTTGAGCTTTCCAGAGCTGCTCCAGGTCCCTCCAGTATCTTCATAGCCTCCCCTGGACTCTCTCCAGTAGTTCCTTGTCTCTCTTGAACTGGGGAGCCCAGAACTGGACCCAGTACTCCAGATGTGGCCTCACTAAGACAATATTAGAGGGGGTGGAGAACCTCTCTCAACCTGCCTGCCACACTCTTCTTCACCCACCCCAGATTTCATGAACTTAGTTTGCAAAACCTCTGCAGAAAGTACTCCAATTCAGACAAGCAGTTGCCTGTTGCCCACCATGAGTCCTCCTGGCACAGGGTCCAGAGCACCACCATAACACAAACAAGGAGCAGCATCAAAACCCAGCACCCAGCAACAGGGAGCGACAACTGAAAGGAGATATAGAAGTAGAAACATCACAGCCACTGACTCTGCCCTCTCCCCAGGAAGCAGGGAAACCACACTGCAGGTACCAGTGCAAATATTGCAGCTGAGTTGCCAAGCAACTCCCTTCTCCTCCAAAACTCATCTTCAAGTAGCTATAAAAATCACTTCTTCAGAGGAAGCAGAAAACAAAGCTGAGTCGTTTCTGCAGCATCTTATTTTGCTTAGCTAAGTGCAGGAGGAGCAAATCTCTCAACTCCAAACCAAGGTTTTTCTGAGCATAAACAAATGGTAATCACAACATTAGCTGCAGGATGTCAAGAGTAACAAAGAAACGGAATACTGTTGGGCGCAGTGCTTTCCAAAATACACTTTGGAACGGGGGACCTGGTCATGCACCACCACCCAGGACAGAATCACAGACTGGTGGGGACTGGAAGACACAGAATCAGAGAATGAGGAATGCTGGGAATTGAAGGCACCTCTGGAGACCACCCAGTCCAAGCCACCTGTTATAAGCAGGGCACTCACAGCAGCTTGCCCAGCAGCACAATGACTCAAAGCTTTCCACAGAATCACAGAACAAGGTTGAGGGTTGGAAGGGACCTGCAGACATCATCCAGTCCAGCCCCTCTGCCAGATCAGGGTCACCCAGGACAGGTCACACAGGAACACATCCAGGTGGGGTTGGAAAGTCTCCAGAGAAGGAGACTCCAGCAACCTCTCCAGGCAGCCTGCTCCAGGCTTCATCACTCTCATAGTAGGTTTTCCACCAGTCCATCATATACAACCCACCTCCTCCCCAGCAATGAAGGCATCATGAAGAGCTCTGAAATATTCCTTCACCCTAGAAAGTGTAGGAAATACAAATAATGGGGATCAAAGGCAGCCGATTGCCACAGTAAAGAGTCAAACCCTTGCAGGGGGGGTTCAAATGACTCAGATCCACTTGATCTGAAGCGCAACACCTGAGCATCAGGCATCCTGAAAGCTGGTTGGAGCTGCATCATTTCATCCTTTCATTGCTAAGTGACTTCCATCAACCCAAACACAGGCTGAGGTGCAATCAGTTCCTGGGGCTTTAATCCAGTCGCTCAGGTGTGTCCATCCATCTGCCGAGAGAGCATTCCACATGCGTTCCACATGCTTTCCAAGTGTATGCCACATGTGTTCCACATGTGTTCACATGTGTTCCACATGCTTTCCAAGTGTATTTCCACATGCATTCCACATGCGTTCCACATGCTTTCCAAGTGTATGCCACATGTGTTCCACATGCTTTCCAAGAGTATTCCACATGCGTTCCACATGTGTTCCACATGCTTTCCAAGTGTATTCCACATGTGTTCCACATGTGTATTTCCACATGCTTTCCAAGTGTATTCCACATGCCTTCCACATGCATTCCACATGCTTTCCGAGTATATTCCACATGTGTTCCACATGTGTTCCACATGCTTTCCAAGTATATTCCACATGTGTTCCACATGCGTTCCACATGTGTTCCACATGCTTTCCGAGTATATTCCACATGTGTTCCACATGTGTTCCACATGCTTTCCAAGTATATTCCACATGTGTTCCACATGCGTTCCACATGTGTTCCACATGCTTTCCAAGTATATTCCACATGTGTTCCACATGCGTTCCACATGCTTTCCAAGAGTATTCCACATGCATTCCACATGCGTTCCACATGCTTTCCAAGTGTATGCCACATGTGTTCCACATGCTTTCCAAGAGTATTCCACATTGCGTTCCATCATGTGTTCCACATGCTTTCCAAGTGTATTCCACATGTGTTCCACATGTGTATTCCACATGCTTTCCAAGTGTATTCCACATGTGTTCCACATGCTTTCCAAGTGTATGCCACATGTGTTTCCACATGCGTTCCACATGCTTTCCAAGAGTATTCCACATGTGTTCCACATGTGTTCCACATGCTTTCCAAGTGTATGCCACATGTGTTTCCACATGTGTTCCACATGCTTTCCAAGTGTGTTCCACATGCTTTCCAAGTGTATTCCACATGTGTTCCACATGTGTGTCCACATGCTTTCCAAGAGTATTCCACATGCATTCCACATTGTGTTCCATCATGCTTTCAAGTGTTATTCCACATGCCTTCCACATGCTTTCCAAGTGTATTCCACATGTGTTCCACATGTGTTCCACATGCTTTCTAAGTGTATGCCACAGGCGTTCCACACGTGTTCCACATGCTTTCCAAGTGTATTCTACATGCATTCCACATGCGTTCCACATGCTTTCCAAGTGTATGCCACATGTGTTCCACATGCTTTCCAAGAGTATTCCACATGCGTTCCACATGTGTTCCACATGCTTTCCAAGTGTATTCCACATGCGTTCCACATGCTTTCCAAGTGTATGCCACATGTGTTCCACATGCTTTCCAAGAGTATTCCACATGCTGTTCCACATGTGTTCCACATGCTTTCCAAGTGTATTCCACATATGTTCCACATGTGTATTCCACATGCTTTCCAAGTGTATTCCACATGCCTTCCACATGCATTCCACATGCTTTCCGAGTATATTCCACATGTGTTCCACATGTGTTTCCACATGCTTTTCCAAGTATATTCCACATGTGTTCCACATGCGTTCCACATGTGTTCCACATGCTTCCAAGTGTATTCCACATGCCTTCCACATGCATTCCACATGCTTTCCGAGTATATTCCACATGTGTTCCACATGTGTTCCACATGCTTTCCAAGTGTATTCCACATGTGTTCCACATGCTTTCCAAGTGTATTCCACATGTGTTCCACATGTGTTCCACATGCTTTCCAAGTGTATTCCCACATGTGTTCCACATGCTTTCCAAGTGTATTCCACATGTGTTCCACATGTGTTCCACATGCTTTCCAAGTGTATTCTACATGCATATCCACATGCGTTCCACATGCTTTTCCAAGTGTATGCCACATGTGTTCCACATGCTTTCCAAGAGTATTCCACATGCGTTCCACGTGTTCCACATGCTTTCCAAGTGTATGCCACATGTGTTCCACATGCTTTCCAAGAGTATTCCACATGCGTTCCACATGTGTTCCACATGCTTTCCAAGTGTATTCCACATATGTTCCACATGTGTATTCCACATGCTTTCCAAGTGTATTCCACATGCCTTCCACATGCATTCCACATGCTTTCCGAGTATATTCCACATGTGTTCCACATGTGTTCCACATGCTTTCCAAGTATATTCCACATGTGTTCCACATGCGTTCCACATGTGTTCCACATGCTTTCCAAGTGTATTCCACATGCATTCCACATGCGTTCCACATGCTTTCCAAGTGTATGCCACATGTGTTCCACATGCTTTCCAAGAGTTATTCCACATGTGTTCCACATGTGTTCCACATGCTTTCCAAGTGTACGCCACATGAGTTCCACATGTGTTCCACATGCTTTCCAAGTGTGTTCCACATGCTTTCCAAGTGTATTCCACATGTGTTCCACATGTGTTCCACATGCTTTCCATGTGTATTCCACATGTGTTCCACATGCGTTCCACATGTGTTCCACATGCTTTCCAAGTGTATTCCACATGCCTTCCACATGCATTCCACATGCTTTCCGAGTATATTCCACATGTGTTCCACATGTGTTCCACATGCTTTCCAGTATATTCCACATGTGTTCCACATGCGTTCCACATGTGTTCCACATGCTTTCCAAGTGTATTCCACATGCGTTCCACATGCGTTCCAAGTATATTCCACATGTGTTCCCACATGTGTTCCACATGTGTTCCACATGCTTTTCCACATGTATTCCACATGCCTTCCACATGCATTCTGCATGCTTTCTGAGTATATTCCACATGTGTTCCACATGTGTTCCACATGCTTTCTGAGTATATTCCACATGTGTTCCACATGCATTCCACATGCTTTCCAAATGTATTCCACATGCGTTCTGCATGCATTCCACATGCTTTCCAATTACATTCCACATGTGTTCCACACGTGTTCCACATGCTTTCCCAGTCCTTCCAAGTATATTCCACGTGTTCCACATGCATTCCACATGTGTTCCACATGCTTTCCAAGTGTATTCCACATGTGCTCCACATGCATTCCAAGTGTATTCCACATGCATTCCACATGTATTCCATGTGCATTCCACGTGTACTGCAGGTGTATTCCACATGCATTCCACATGCATTCCACATGTATTCCACATGCATTCCAAGTGTATTCCACATTCATTCCACATGTATTCCAAGTGCATTCCACATGTACTACAGGTGTATTCCACATGCATTCCACATGCTTTCCAAGTGTATTCCACATGCATTCTGGGGAGGGACTTTTGAGAGTGTCAGGGAGGGATAGGACTGGGGGGGGATGGAGCAAAACTAGAAGTGGGGAGATTGAGATTGGCTGTAAGGAAGAAGTTGTTGGCCATGAGGGTGGTGAGAGCCTGGCACAGGTTTGCCCAGGGAGGTGGTGGAAGCCTCCTGCCTGGAGGTGTTTTGCAGCCAGGATGGAGGTGGCTGTGAGCAACCTGCTGTAGTGTGAGGTGTCCCTGCCCATGGCAGGGGCTTGGAACTGGCTGATCCTTGAGGTCCCTTCCAGCCCTGACAATTCTCTGATTCTCTAATTCTGTGCAATATTTCTTTCAGATATTGAGAACTGAAGCTAGCAGCAGTGCAGCTGTCGATGGTTTGGTAAAATCCTCCCTAGAAACAGCATCCCTGGAGAGAGAGCCACAGATGGAGCAACTGATACTCGAGAAGCAGAAGAACACCACACCCCCAGCCCATAGCACAATCTGATAATTAAGTAAATACAAAGACATTAAAAACCATAAACTACCAAACCAAACCAAAACCACAACCACACCAACACCAACAAAAAATCACTCCATAAAAAACACCTAACAACTAAAAAACCAAAAAGCCAACCAACCCCAAATAAAGAAAGCAAGGCCTTTGACACCATCCCCCACAGCAAACTGCTGGCCAAGCTGTCAGCCCCTGGCTTGGACAGCAGCTCTCTGAGCTGGGTTAGGAACTGGCTGGAGGGCTGAGCCCAGAGAGTGGTGGTGAATGGTGCCACAGCCAGCTGGCAGCCAGACACCAGTGGTGTGCCCCAGGGAGCAGTGCTGGCCCTGTGCTCTTTAACGTCTCATTGATGATCTGGATGAGGGCTTTGAGTCCATCAGCAGTAAATTTTCAGATGACACCAAGCTGGGGGCAGGAGTTGATCTGCTGGGAGGGCAGAGAGGCTCTGCAGAGGGACCTGGACAGGCTGGACAGATAGGCAGAGGCCAACAGGATGGCATTCAACAAGTCCAAGTGCCAGGTTCTGCACATAGGCCACAGCAAATCCATGCAGAGCTACAGGCTGGGGTCAGAGTGGCTGAGAGCTGCCAAACAGAGAGGGACCTGGGGGTGCTGATTGACAGCTGCCTGAATGGTGAGCCAGCAGTGTGCCCAGGGGGCCAAGAAGGCCAAGGGCATCCTGACCTGCATCAGGAAGAGTGTGGCCAGCAGGAGCAGGGAGGCCATTGTGGCCCTGTACTCTGCATTGGTTAGGCCACACCTTGAGTCCTGTGTCCAGTTCTGGGCTCCTCAGTTTAAGAAGGACATTGAGGAGACTTGAAGGTGTCCAGAGAAGGGCAACAAGGCTGGGGAGAGGCCTTGAGCACAGCCCTGTGAGGAGAGGCTGAGGGAGCTGGGGTTGCTTAGCCTGCAGAAGAGGAGGCTCAGGGGTGACCTCATTGCTTTTCTACAACTACCTGAAAGGTGGTTGTAGACAGGAAGGGGTTGGTCTCTTCTCCCAGGCAGCCAGCACCAGAACAAGAGGACACAGTCTCAAGCTGTGCCAGGAGAGGTTTAGGCTGGAGGTGAGGAGAAAGTTCTTCCCATAAAGAGTCATTGGTCATTGGGATGTGCTGCCCAGGGAGGTGGTGGAGTCCCCATCCCTGGAGGTGCTCAAGAGGGGATTGGATGTGGCACTTGCTGCCATGGTCTAGTCATGAGGTCTGTGGTGACAGGTTGGACTCGATGATCCTTGAGGTCTCTTCCAACCTTGGTGATACTGTGAAAAAAACAAGCAAACAAAAGCCAACAGAAAGGAAATCATTTTCACTTTAGGCAGACTTTTAGCCAAGCCCTACATTTGCTACAGATCAGAGACATTGTGGGGGCCTCAACAGCTCCAGAGAGTGGATAAATTATTGTCTGATATTTCTGCAGTGCTGCTGAACAAAGGGGTTGGTTTTTTTTTTCCCTTTTCTTTTCTTTTCCTATTTTTAAGGGCAGAATCTTTCAGCTCTAATCAGTCTCTGCCCACTCTGCTGCTCCATGATGCTGTGTCTTTCTCTAATCTTCTTCTCCTGTCTCCCTGTTTTGGTACTGCTTTTGAAATGTTTTCTTCCCCAGGATAATAAAGATACCTCCTAAAGGTCTTGATTTCTTTTCTTCTTTCTCTTCCCCCACCCCCCCCCCACCCCCCACCCCCCCCTTCTTTTTTTCAAATAGAGAGTTTTTAGTGAAGTTCTGGTACAGGAAAAGATAATTGCATGAGAGTGAGCTGGGGATGAAAGACATGCAGAGGGCAGGAGCGTGGGGGAACGGTTGAATGTGCAGCATTCCTCCAGCTGCAGCATCTCTGCCTGGGGAGCTGCAGGCAGAAGGGGGAAATGTTCATTATCAGTTGTGACATACAAGCTGGGTGCAGAGTTAAGGACTGATTGGAAGATAGTGGGTTCTTTTTCCTGAGGCATTGAGTCCATCATCAGTAAATTTGCAGATGACAGCAAGCTGGGGGCAGGAGTTGATCTGCTGGAGGGTGGAGAGGCTCTGCAGAGGGACCTGGACAGGCTGGACAGATGGGCAGAGTCCAAGGGCAGGAGATTGAACACATCCAAGTGCCAGGTGCTGCACAGTGGCCACAGCAACCCCAGGCAGTGCTACAGGCTGGGGTCAGAGTGGCTGAGAGCAGCCAGGCAGAGAGGGACCTGGGGGTGCTGGTTGATGGTAGGCCTGAACATGAGCCTGCAGTGTGCCCAGGCAGCCAAGAGGGCCAAGGGCATCCTGGTCTGCATCAGGAAGAGTGTGGCCAGCAGGAGCAGGGAGGTCATTCTGCCCCCTGTACACTGCATTGGTTAGGCCACACCTTGAGTCCTGTGTCGAGTTCTGGGCCCCTCAGGTTAGGAAGGAGGTTGACTTGCTGGAAGGTGTCCAGAGAAGGGCAAGAAAGCTGGGGAGGGGTCTGGAGCACAGCCCTGTGAGGAGAGGCTGAGGGAGCTGGGGTTGCTTAGCTGGAGAAGAGGAGGCTCAGGGGAGACCTTCTTGCTCTCTGCAACTCCCTGTAGGGAGGTTGTAGACAGGCAGAGGTTGGTCTCTTCTCCCAGGTGACCAGCACCAGAACAAGAGGACACAGTCTCAGGCTGTGCCAGGGGAAGTTTAGGCTGGAGGTTAGGAAGAAGTTCTACACAAGTGAGAGTGATTGCCCATTGGAATGTGCTGCCCAGGGAGGTGGTGGAGTCACCATCACTGGAGGTGTTCAGAAGGAGACTTGACAGGGTGCTTGGTGCCATGGGTTAGTTGATTAGGTGGTGTTGGATGATAGGGTTGGACACGATGATCTTGAAGGTCTCTTCTAACCTGGTCTATTCTCTTCTCTTCTCTCTTCTCTTCTCTTCTCTTCTCTTCTCTTCTCTTCTCTCTTCTCTTCTCTTCTCTTCTCTTCTCTTCTCTTCTCTCTTCTCTTTCTCTTCTCTTCTCTTCTCTTCTCTTCTCTTCTCTTTCTCTTTCTCTTCTCTTCTCTTCTCTTCTCTCTCTCTTCTCTTCTCTTCTCTTCTCTTCCTCTTCTCTTCCTCTTCTCTCTTTCTCTTCTCTTCTCTTCTCTTCTCTTCTCTTCTCTTCTCTTCTCTTCTCTCCTCTTCTCTTCTCTTCTCTTCTCTTCTCTTCTCTTCTCTTCTCTTCTCTTCTCTTCTCTTCTCTTCTCTTCTCTATACTCTCAGTTTCCTTGAATAAAAACCTCAGCCTATGAGACCCCCAGACTTAGTTTGAAGAGCTGAACTTAGCAAGTGGTTGAGTGCAAACCAAAGGCTCTGTCTGCCCTAAACCCATCACAGAATCACAGGATGTTAGGTCTTTGGAAGATCACTCCAAAGATCATCCAGTACGAACCCGCTGCCAGAACAGGGTCCACCCAGGGGCAGGGCACACAGCAATATGGCCATGGAGGCTTGGAATGTCTCCAGAGAAGGAGACTCCACAAACCTCTCCACACCCTCACACTAAAGAAGTTTCTCCTCTGTTCAGATGGAAACCTCCTGCTACAGGAATGCCCATACTGCAAATAAATACTGATGGTTTAGGACAGTTACTGACCTATTCTTAAGCCCAGCTTGGTTAGTAGCTGTTAATGCTGGGGCTGGCTGTAGCCCATTGGTCTATGCTGGATTGGAAGCCTATTGCTTGTAGGTTGCTCCTTTGTACACCTTTTAAACATATACTTCTGAAGCAGCCTTGAGGTATAAATCACAGAAGGTTAGGGTTGGAAGGGACCTGTAGACATCATCCAGTCCAAGTCACCTGCCATAGCAGGGGCACCCAGGAGGCACATCCAGGTGGGGTTGGAAAGGTTCCAGATCAGGAGACTCCACAACCTCTCTGGGCAGCCTGCTCCAGGCTCCAGCACCCTCACAGGGACAAAGGTTTCCCTTCTCTTCCCCTGCACCTCCTCTGCTCCAGCTTGCCCCCAGTGCCCCCTTGTGCTGTCCTTGGCCATCCCTGAGCAGAGCCTGGTTCCAGCCCTGCACAGCTTGATCCCCAGTAATTAGGGCAGCCCTCAGCCCCCAGCTCCAAGCCCCAGCTGCCTCAGCCTGGCCTCACAGGGAGATGTTGCCTCCCACAAGGGAGGTGAAAAGATGATAGGTCCATCAGAGGTTGTGGAGCAGATTTCTTTACTACCTGTCCCCAGCACTGCCATAACTCAGATACTGTCAGTTATGCCTGGAGAGACATTAGTCACGCTAACAAAATAATCTAGATAGGATCCATAGTTATAAACCAATTAATAGGTTCTGGATTGCTCCAACTGAACAATCAACCTGCTCTGTGCCCCACGAGGAGCAGTCAGCTGTGGCCAGAGGACAGAACAGAGGGGAGTGCTCCACATCACCCAGTTGAAGCACATTGTAGCTCTGCAGGGCTGCTCAGGAGGTGCCTGTGAGCCTTCTCATTGCATATTTACTGATTCCTCTCAAGTAAACCAGTGGTTTTAGAAATGACAGTGAGGTGAGATGGCAGGGAAGCTCATTTACAGCATGGCTGTGTTTCTTTTGAGTGCTATTGTCATTAATGATCTATTACAGTGTAAATAAAATCAATATAGTCACTGTGTTCTGTTGGGGTCCTGGGCACTAATTAAAATATCACTGGGACAGAAATGGTTTCTGTGAGCCAAGCACAGTCCAAACCGAGCTCATTTCATCAGACAGCACAGCCCAGCAGCAATGTACATTGATGGGATCTACCTCAGGCAAGGCTTGCAAACATTCATTTTCCAAGGCCACAGATCCAACTTGTACTTCAATGAAAAATTGCTCAGGCTGCCCAGGGAGGTGGTGGAGTCACCACCACTGGAGGTGTTCAGAAATGATGTACACATGGGACTGTGGAACATGGTTTAGTCAGCATAGTGGTGTTGGATGATGGTTGGACTTAATGGCAGGAGCAGGGAGGGGATCGTCCCCTTGCAGTATTGTGTTCAGTTCTGGGCACCTCAATAGCAGAGAGCTGTGGAGGTGCTGGAGCCAGGGCAGAGCAGGGCAAGGAAGCTGGGAAGGGCCTGGAGAAGAAATCTGATGGAGAGCAACTGAAGGAGCTGGGGATGGTTAGTGTGAAAGAGAGGAGGCTGAGGGGAGACCTCCTGGCTGTCCACAGCTCCCTGAAAGGAGGTTGTGGAGAGGCTGCTGCTGGTCTCTGCTCACACTAATTAGTGACAGAACAAGAGGCAATGGCCTCAAACTGCCCCTGGGGAGGTTCAGACTGGACAGCAGGAAGAATCTGTTCCCATCCAGAGTGGTGAGGGATTGGAATGTGCTGCCCAGGGAGGTGGTGGAGTCCCCAAGCCTGGCTGTGTTTGAAGGTGGTTTGGCTGTGGTGCTTGGGGCTCTGGTTTAGGGCTGAGCCTTGCAGAGTAGAGTTCTGCTTTGGAGTTGGTGATGCTGAGGCTCTTTTCCAACCTGAATGTTTCTGTGATTCTGTGATTGTGCCTTGAGGGCCATTTCCAAGCAGAGTAACTCCATGATTCGATGAAGCTGGATAGGATAATTCCTTATTTCTGCGAGTAGACTGGGGATGAACTCTTCTTGCATTGTGAATGTGCTGCACTCCATTCTGCAGGACATGGAGAGGAAGAATCCCAAGCAGCTGTTACACCTCAATGCTTTCCTGAAGAGTTCTTTTCAGCTGTTGCTTTCTCTGTCCATAGGTATTATACTTCTAATACTTCTGTGATGATATCAGGACTACACTTATGGTACATCTAGCTGGCATTAACTTGTGTGTTTGCTTGGTGGCAGAAGTTATCTACCACCATATGCTTAAACCCAAACAGGAAATAAGAAGGGTTTTATACAAACACACACACATATATATATATGAAAAATTACAAATGTCTCCACAACATTTGAAAGCATATGGTACAATTTCATTTCTTACCAGCTATTTACTCCATGTGTCTCCAGACTGACAATCACACTTGGAAAATACAGAGCAAAGCATATGGCCAGCTCCTCTGTGGTACAGCAACAGGAGACATTTGTTTTGGGAAGAGAGATGACTGAAGATGATGATGATTATGTGATCCAATTATTATCCACACTTCAAGGATCACAGAATGGCTCAGGCTGGAAGGGAGCTGAGAGCTCATCTGCTCCAAGCTCCCCACCATGCCCAGGGACACCTCTCAGCTACACTCAGCTGCTCAAGGCCTCAGCCAGCCTGGAGCAGCAAGGAGGCAGCCACAGCCTCCCTGGCCAGCCTGGGCCACACTCTCACCACCCTCACAAGCAACAACTTCTGCCTCAGCTCCACTCTCACCCTGCTCTGCCTCAGCTTCAAACCATTCCCCCTTGGCCTGGCTCCAGACCCCCTCAGCAAAAGTCTCTCTGCAGCCTTCCTGCAGGATGCCTTCAGGTGCTGGCAGGCAGCTCTGAGGTGCCCCTGGAGCCTTCTCCTCTGCAGGCTGCACACCCCCAGCTCCCTCAGCCTGTGCTCCCAGCAGAGCTGCTCCAGCCCTTGGACCATCCAGGGAACCATGAAAAGAACAGGCTGAGAAATCTTGCAAACAACACATGGGTGAGAAACAGCAAAGTCCTTTGGATAATGTAATGGGATGGCAGAATAACCCAGAATGTTCTGCCGGCTTGCAGTGTTCTTTGGGATGGCAGAACAACCAAGAAGGTTTTGCTACCTTTCAGTGCTCTTTGGTGGGGATTCATGGCTTCAAAAGAGAGAGAAAAACAAAAGTGGGAAGGCTTGGATGAAAACTTTCGACAGCAGCACTGGGTTGAGGCAATAAATCTTCATCCAGTTCTACATTAGCAGCAAACATGATGGGCCATGGAAATGAAAGGAGCTGAAGGAGCTGGTCTGGGCAGCCTGCTGGAGAAATCTGCTTCATATTTCTTTTCTTAGATCTATAATGAGGACAGTTAGTAGTTCCCATTAGCTGCATAGGCATGTGAAGATCTGAAACCACAAAAGGGAAAAAAATCACATTGCAGGAGCAATGACAAGAGCTTTCGTGTCACAATTTGCAGCTCTGTGCCATCACTCATGTGGCTGAGTAACTCATGCACAAACAGAAGAGGCTCAGCTGCTGGGGCAGGGACAACAAAACTCACAAGAGTTACTCCAATGTCAAAACAGGAATAACAAAGACACCCAAAGAAAGGTAAACCCAAGCCAAAAGGTAAACCCAACCCAGACATGCCAAAGCTGACTGTTTTGGTGAATCATTACACAAAAGCAAGGTGCAGATTAAAGGAATGCTTAAAGAAAAGCTCATTTAAACAAAGAAAATCTCATTTAAACCCATAGAATGGCCTAGCCTGGAAGGGAGCTCAGAGCTCATCTGCCCCAACCTCCCCATTGTGCCCAGGGGCACCTCTCAGCTACCCGAGGACTCATTCAACCTGTTCTTGCACATCCTCAGGCAGGAGGCAGCCACAGCCTCCCTGGGCAGCCACAGCCTCCCTGGGCAGCCTGTGCCAGAGTCTCACCATCCTCACTGGAAAGAATTTCTTGCTAACCTCCAGTCTAAATCTGCCCACCTGGGCTTGAGCACAAGGCACAAACTCCTCAGAGCAGAGAGATGGCTGCGCAGACAGAAAGGACCTTGACCTTCAACTCACAGAGACACAGAATTGTCTGGATTGGAAAAGACCTTTGAGATCTGGGAGTGCTGGTGGGCAGCAAGTTCTGCATGGGACAGCAAAGTGCCCTGGGGGCCAAGAAGGCCAAGGGGGTCCTGGGCTGCATTCAGAGGAGTGTGGCCAGCAGAGCCAGGGAGGTTCTCCTCCCCCTCTGCTCTGCCCTGCTGAGACCTCACCTGCAATATTGCATCCAGCTCTGGGCTGCCCAGCTCAGGAGGGACAGGGATCTGCTGGAGAGAGTCCAAGGGAGGGCTCCAAGGATGCTGAAGGGACCGCAGCACTGCCTGGGGAGGAGAGGCTGAGAGCCCTGGGGCTGTTTAGTCTGGAGAGGAGAAGACTGAGAGGGATCTGATGAATGTCTATCAATAGCTGAGGGCTGGGGGTCAGGAAGGAATGGACAGGGACAGGCTCTGCTCAGTTGTGCCCTGGGATAGGACAAGGAGCAATGGATGGAAACTCCAGCACAGGAGATTCCAGCTCAACATGAGGAGGAACTTCTTCCCTGTGAGGGTCGCAGAGGCCTGGAGCAGGCTGCCCAGAGAGGCTGTGGAGTCTCCTTCTCTGGAGCCTTCCTTTCCAGCCCTGTCTGGATGTGTTCCTGTGTGACCTGTGCTGGATTCTGTGATTCTGCTCTGGCAGGAGGGCTTGGACTGGCAGATCTCCAGAGGTTCCTTCCAGCCCCTAACACTCTATGAGCCTGTGGATTTGACCTCAGAGGTCTCTTCCAATCTTTGCAGTTCTGTGGAAAAAATTAACCTGCATATAAAGCTGCAGTAAGGTTAAATTAGGCAGCATGCCTATAGGCTTTGCTGAGATAAACACTTTGGAAATTGTCATATTTATTCTGAAGAGAATGGAAAAGCAGCTGAAAAGCCACAAAGAGCCAACCCACCAAAAAGAAAACCAAATCAAACCAGCAACAAAGCCACCAAAAATGCTATAATCCAAACAACAACAAAAAATATCCAAAGTAAAAAAAAAAACAACAGAACAGAAATCCAACCAACTAAAAAAAACCCAAGAAAACAAAAATCCAACCCAACAACAAACTTCAACAAACCAAAAATCCAAACAACAGGAAGTAACAACAAAACAGAGGAAAAAATCACCAACAAAAGAAAAATCCAAAGCAAGAAAAAAAATAAACCCAACAAAAAAAGAATCCAGTCATAAAAGTCCAAGAAAACAAAAATCCAAACAAAGATAGAGACACCAACAAGATGAAAATGCAACCAAACAAAAGCCAGCAACAAAACCAAACTCCAACCCAAACACCCAGCAAAACAAAATCTCAGTCTCACAGTATCACCAAGGTGGGAAGAGACCTCGAGGATCATCAAGTCCAACCTGTCACCACAGACCTCATGACTAGACCATGGCACCAAGTGCCACATCCAATCCCCTCTTGAACACCTCCAGGGATGGGGACTCCACCACCTCCCTGGGCAGCACATCCCAATGACGAATGACTCTCTCTGTGATTAACTTTCTCCTCACCTCCAGCCTAAACCTCCCCCTGGCACAGCTTGAGACTGTGTCCTCTTGTTCTGCTGCTGGGTGCCTGGGAGAAGAGACCAACCCCCACCTGGCTACAACCTCCCTTCAGGGAGTTGTAGAAAGCAATGAGGTCTTCCCTGAGCCTCCCCTTCTCCAGGCTAAGCAACCCCAGCTCCCTCAGCCTCTCCTCACAGGGCTGTGCTCCAGACCCCTCCCCAGCCTTGTTGCCCTTCTCTGGACACCTTCAAGTCTCTCAATGTCCTTCCTAAACTGAGGGGCCCAGAATTGGACACAGGACTCAAAGAACTGGACACAGGACTCAACCAAACCAACCAACTCAACTCAACCAAAGAGGAAACCACCAAGAAAACAAGAATCTAAAGACATAAAAAAAAAAAAAAAAAAAATCTGAAAAATAAAACCCAACAAAAGCTAAAACAAGAAAAAATTCAAAGTTAAAAAATAACAAAACAACAAGACTGTGTCCAGAACAAGAGAACACCGTCTCGGGCTGTGCCAGAGGAGGTTTAGGTTGGATGTTAGGAAGAAGTTCTACACAGAGAGAGTGATTGCCCATTGGAATGTGCTGCCTGGGGAGGTGGTGGAGTCACCATCCCTGGAGGTGTTCAGGAGGAGACTTGACAGGGTGCTTGGTGCCATGGGTTAGTTGTTTAGGTGGTGTTGGATTGGTTGATGGGTTGGATGCAATGATCTTGAAGGTCTCTTCCAACCTGGTTTATTCTATGTATTCTATATAATTCATCTCAAAAAAATAACAAAACAAAAAATCAGAACAGTCAAAACCCCCAAGACAATAAAAATTCAAAGAAAGAAAGCCCAACACAACAGTGGTGTCCCCCAGGGATCAGTGCTGGGCCCGGTCCTCTTTAGCATCTTCTCTGATGATCTCGAGAAGGGCATTGACTCAGTCATAAGCACATTTGCAGATGACACCAAGCTGGGAGCAGATGTTGGTCAGTTAGAGGACAGAAGGGCTCTGCAGAGGGACCTTGCCAGGCTGGACAGATGGGCAGAGGCCAACAGGATGGCATTCAACAAGTCCAAGTGCCAGGGGCTGCACTTTGGCCACACCAACCCCAGGCAGTGCTACAGGCTGGGGTCAGAGTGGCTGAGAGCTGCCAAACAGAGAGGGACCTGGGGGTGCTGATTGACAGCTGCCTAAACATGAGCCTGCAGTGTGCCCAGGTGGCCAAGAAGGCCAAGGGCATCCTGGCCTGCATCAGGAAGAGTGTGGCCAGCAGGAGCAGGGAAGCCATTGTGTCCCTGTGCTCAACATTGGTTAGGCCACACCTTGAGTCCTGTGTCCAGTTCTGGGCTCCTCAGTTTAGGAAGGACATTGAGAGACTTGAAGGTGTCCAGAGAAGGGTAACAAGGCTGGGGAGAGGCCTTGAGCACAGCCCTGTGAGAAGAGGCTGAGGGAGCTGGGGTTGCTTGGCCTGGAGAAGAAGAGACTCAGGGGAGACCTCATTGCCCTCTCCAACTACCTGAAGGGAGGTTGTAGCCAGGTGGGGGTTGGTCTCTTCTCCCAGGCACCCATCACCAGAACAAGAGGACACAGTCTCAAGCTGCACCAGGGGAGGTTTAGACTCAAGGTGTGGAGAAAGTTCTTCACCAAGTGAGTTGTTCGTCATTGGAATGTGCTGCCCAGGCAGGTGGTGGAGTCCCCATCCCTGGAGGTGTTCAAGAGGGGATTGGATGTGGCACTTGGTGCCATGGTTTAGTCATGAGGTCTGTGGTGACAGGTTGGACTGGATGATCTTCGAGGTCTCTTCCAACCTTGGTGATACTGTGAGACTGTGAGACTGTGAAAAATACAAAGAACAAAAAAAACCCAATTATCAAAAGAAACAAAAAACACCAGAAGAAAAATGCAAAGGAAAGAAAACCCAAGGGAACAAAAAGCCAAACATAAAACCCCAGTGAAACGAGAATCCAACCAAAGAAGAAGCTACCAAGAAAAGAAAAATCCAAAGAAACAAAAGCCAACCAAACTAAACTCCAAACAATATAAAACCACCAATAAAGAAAAAAATCCAACCAAGCAAAAACCACCAAGGAAACCAAAATGCAACCAAAAAAAACCCAAAACCCCAACAAATGAAACAGTGAAACAAAACCAAAGCTCCAATCTAATGAAATTGCTTTTCAGCTACCAGCCACCTACAGCGCTGGTTTCCGGCGTTGAGTCTTGCCTGTTCTCCCTGCTGCTGCACTCTCTCAAGATGATTTGGGGAGGTTGTTATTGATCACTTTTTCTTCTTTGAGGGAAAGAAATTGCAACACTCAGAGAGTCTCAGCATAGAGGGGGCTGGAAGGCATCTCTGGGGTTCATCCTGTCCACACCCCCTGCTAAAGTCACTCACACCAACTCACCCAGCAGCACAATGGCCTGAGGAGGGTTGGAAGCTCTCCACACAAGGAGACTCCACAACCTCTCTGGGCTGCCTGCTCCAGGCCTCCAGCACCCTCACACCAAACAACTTTCTCCTCCTCTTCAGATGGAACCTCCTGGGTTCCAGTCTGTGCCCACTGCATTAGGAATAGTGTGGCCAGCAGGAGCAGGGAAGTCATTGTGCCCCTGTACTCTGCACTGGTTAGGCCACACCTTGAGTCCTGTGTCCATTTCTGGGCTCCTCAGGTTAGGAAGGACATTGAGAGACTTGAAAGTGTCCAGAGAAGGGCAACAAGGCTGGGGAGAGGCCTTGAGCACAGCCCTGTGAGGAGAGGCTGAGGGAGCTGGGGTTGCTTAGCCTGGAGAAGAGGAGGCTCAGGGGTGAATTCATTGCTCTCTACAGCTACCTGAAGGGTGGTTGTAGCCAGGTGGGGTTTGGTCTCTTCTCCCAGGCAGCCAGCACCAGAACAAGAGGACACAGTCTCAAGCTGCGCCAGGGGAAGTTTAGGCTGGGGGTGAGGAAAAAGTTCTTCCCAGAGAGAGTCATTCATCATTGGGATGTGCTGCCCAGGGAGGTGGTGGAGTCCCCATCCCTGGAGGTGTTGAAGAGGGGATTGGATGTGGCACTTGGTGCCATGGTCTAGTCATGAGGTCTGTGGTGACAGGTTGGACTTGATGATCTTTGAGGTCTCTTCCAACCTTAGTGGTACTGTGATACTGTGATACACTGCTCCTTGTCCTGTCCCTGGGCACCACTGAGCAGAGCCTGGCCCCAGCCTCTTGCCCCCCACAGCTCCTTTAGCTCTTGCTGAGCGTTGCTCAGATCCTCTCTGGGGCTGCTCTTCTCCAGGCTCAATAGCCCCAAGTCTTTCAGCCTGTGAGGGAAGTGCACAGGACGCAGCTCCATGCCACTCTTCATCTCCAAGGAACATTGGCTGATTCTGGCTCTTGTGCTCAAAATGCAATCCCCGAAGATGACTCCAAAAATGAAATCTTCCAATTCCACCCCCTCCCCAACTATTAAAACAGTGAAATGAAACCAAAGCTCCAAAGTAATGAAGTTGCTTTCGAACTACCAGCCACCTACAATGCTGATTTCTGGTGTTGAGTCTTGCCTCTCCTCCCATCAAGCTGTCCATGGAGCTAAGCCTCACTGGCAATGAGTTGGATGTCTCTCAGGAAAAACATATGCTGCAGTTAAGCAGAGTCAATTAATTTTTTGTTATGCATTATCTGCTCCCAGTGATCCAGATGAAATCTTGTCCAATAGCTCCCATCAGTGAGGATGGGAATTGACATTGTAGGTGAAGAAGAGGCAGGGTAGGAAGGTGAGGAGAAGGCAGAGCATGAATAGCAAGTGAGATTTTCATTGTCATCTAATGTTACTGTGATCACAGCTCATTAGCATGCCAGTTCATAAACTCTTCAGAGGGATGATCAGCAGAAGGGTATGGTGACCAAATGATCATCCCTTTGGGTAGGAGCCAAAAGGAGACTGGGAAAATCTAGATGAGGGCTTGTAGTGCATCATAGAATCACAGGATGCTCTGGCCTGGGAGGGACCTCCAGAGAATAGAATAGAATAGAATAGAATAGAATAGAATAGAATAGAATAGAATAGAATAGAATAGAATAGAATAGAATAGAATAGAATAGAATAGAATAGAATAGAATAGACCAGGTTGGGAGAGACCTTCAAGATCATTGTGTCCAACCTATCAACCAATCCAACCCACCCAAACAACTAAACCATGGCACCAAGCACCCCATCAAGTCTCCTCCTAAACACCTCCAGTGATGGTGACTCCACCACCTCCCTGGGCAGCACATTCCAATAGGCAATCACTCTCTCTGTGTAGAACTTCTTCCTGACATCCAG
The DNA here is from genome assembly GCF_026170545.1 of Melanerpes formicivorus. NCBI lineage: Eukaryota > Metazoa > Chordata > Aves > Piciformes > Picidae > Melanerpes > Melanerpes formicivorus. The sequence goes on along the minus strand of NW_027144427.1, from coordinate 16,548 downwards.
CCTAAACCTCCCCTGGTGCAGCCTGAGACTGTGTCCTCTTGGTCGTCTAGTTCCATGCCCTCTGCAGTCAGCAGGGACATCCTGCACTGGATCACGCTGCTCAGAGCCCTGTTGAGCCTCACCTTGAATATCTCCAGGGAGGGGCCCCAACCACCAACCTGGGCATCCTGTTGCAGTGTCTCACCACCCTCATGGGAAAGAGCCCAAGCTGCCTTGCTGAAAGCCTCCACACAGCCCAGCTGTAGCCCTGCAGCTTTCCAACCACCCAGAGCTCAACATCCACTAGCCTCAACCCACCAGTGCTCAGTGTGATCACCAGACCTGTGCCTGACTAAACCCAGGGATTTGCAAGAAATAATCTTTAAGAAGGTTCAGACCATTTCACATCTTCAGACAGTGCCCAACGAGAGGGGAAAACCCAAAACAAACCAAGACAAAACAAACCAAAAAACCAAGACAAGGCAAAAAACCCCAAACCAAACCACAACAAACCAAACCAAACTAAGACAAGACAAGACAAGACAAGGCAAAACAACCCCAAACCAAACCACAACAAACCAAACCAAGACAAACCAAACCAAGACAAAACAATACAAACCAAACCAAGACAAGACAAAACAAGACAAGACAAAACTACGACAAGACAAACCAAACCAAACCAAGACAAGACAATCCAAGACAAACCAAATGTGGTGGTTTGAGACTTAACTAGGAGTTAAGAGCTCAGACTGGGGCAAGGCTGAGAATCTCTCCCCTGCTCCCCCCTCCTCCCTCCCAACAGAGGGGAAAAAAAAGGAAAGGGAAGGAGCAAATCCACCAAGCAATAATTTGGAGTTGTCCTGGAAGTAGAGAGGTAAAGAGTTGTCTTTAAACAATATATATATATATATATATATAACAGTAACAGGTAAAGTTCACAAGGGCAAGGAACAAGGATGGATGGCAGGGGGATAAAGAAGATGAATACAAAACCAGTCTCTCTCTGAAGAGGCAGCAGGGAGAAGGATCAGGCCCAACCATGTGGCAGAGGAGCAGGAGGGCAGCCACAGTAGCTCTCATCCAGGAGAGGCAGGAGCCAAAAAGGAGACCTAACGACTGCAATGCCTTCCCTTTTATACCCTAGCTGGGCAGGGAGGAAGGAGTGGGACTGACTCAGCTTCCCAGGGGGAAAACACCCTGCAGGGAGGACAAAGCACCTGCAAGCCCTCCCCCCTGTTTTCAGAATGGGTGTTAACCCACCACACCAAACCAAAACAAGACAAACCAAACCAAAACAAGACAAAACAAAACAAACCAAGACAAAACAAGACAAACCAAACCAAACCAAACCAAAGCAAGACAAAACAAACCAAACCAAGACAAAACAAGACAAATCAAACCAAACCAAGACAAAATAAGACAAACCAAAACAAGACAAACTAAACAAGACAAAACAAGACAAACCAAACCAAACCAAACCAAAACAAGACAAGACAAAACAAGACAAACCAAACCAAGACAAAACAAGACAAACCAAACCAAACCAAGACAAAACAAGACAAACCAAACCAAACCAAGACAAACCAAAACAAACCAAGACTCAACAAGATAAACCAAACCAAACCAAACCAAGACAAAACAAGACAAACCAAACCAAACCAAAACAAACCAAACCAAACCCAAAACAAAACAGTGGTTTCATTCTCCTTTAGGCATTTGCAGGGACAAACCTTCAGGTCATAAACTATGCAAAGAAAGGAATGACTCCCAGGGAGGTGGTGGAAGCCTCCTGCCTGGAGGTGTTTGCAGCCAGGCTGGCTGTGGCTGTGAGCAACCTGCTGTGGTGTGAGGTGTCCCTGCCCATGGCAGGGGGGTTGGGACAGGTTGGTCCTTGAGGTCCCTTCCAACCCTGACAATGCTGTGATTGTGTAGTGAATTACAACTCTTCCTCCAGCTCTGTCATCTACATCCATTGCATAAGGAAGGAAAAATCATTTGTGGCACTCCACATAGAGATCTACACTAATAACCAGGAACACCTATGTCAGGATTTTGTGTTCCAAGAGTCTTCCCCAGCATCAGGACACCAAAATAATATTTGTAAGAAAATGAGGACAAGAAAAAGTGGAGAACTTTAGGTCTAGTGTTTTAGGTGTGCCTGCACACACAGCCTGAGCCTTCTCGTTTTCACTGCTGCTAAACAGGGGGAAAAAAAGGTACAGCAAAATCACTTTGCTGCCAAGCATTTCTCACCATGCTCTGCATTGCACAAGAGCTGCGGAGTGTCTTGTGGAAAGGGCTTTTCTGTGCTTCTTGTTCAAAATTGAAGTGCTGCAATAGGAAGACTGAAGATGCTCATGACCAAAGAAGCCAAAGCAAACATCAGGATGGATCATGGCTCCTGCGAGACCTCACCTCCAATCCTGCCTCCAGTTCTGGGGTCCCCAGCAGAAGAAGGACACAGAGCTGTGGAGAGAATGCAGAGGAGGCCACATGGATGATCCAAGGGCTGGAGCAGCTCTGCTGGGAGCACAGGCTGAGGGAGCTGGGGGGGTGCAGCCTGCAGAGGAGAAGGCTCCAGGGGCACCTCAGAGCTGCCTGCCAGCACCTGAAGGCATCCTGCAGGAAGGCTGCAGAGAGACTTTGGCTGAGGGGGTCTGGAGCCAGGCCAAGGGGCAATGGTTTGAAGCTGAGGCAGAGCAGGGTGAGAGTGGAGCTGAGGCAGAAGTTGTTGCTTGTGAGGGTGGTGAGAGTGTGTCCCAGGCTGGCCAGGGAGGCTGTGGCTGCCTCCTTGCTGGGGGTGTTTGAGGCCAGGCTGGCTGAGGCCTTGAGCAGCTGAGTGTAGCTGAGAGGTGTCCCTGGGCATGGTGGGGAGCTTGGAGCAGGTGAGCTCTGAGCTCCCTTCCAGACTGAGCCATGCTGTGATTCCATGATTCATTGATGGTCAAAATAGGCCCTGAGGGATGGTTGTTTATTATTATTATTATTATTGTTATTATTATTATTATTATTGTTATGCTCATGAGAAAATCAAGCAATAAAGTGATGCAGCTTGGTAGAGGCCTGAAAGCATTTGCTCTGTGTGCATGTTCAGAGAGGAAGAAAAGAAAACAAGGACAAACTTGTCCTCATGGGTTGAACATCCCCCTGCTGTCTCCTGTTGGAGGGCTTCCACTAAGTGCTGTCCTGCTGGAGCCCTTACAGTAAGCTGGCTGGATGCTGATGCTGTCTTGGGCATCATGCTAAGTATTGCTTTTAGGCAGCTCTGCTGAGTGGAAAAGGTCACCTTTGGTTTCCTTTTAAACAAGTTATTGGTTGCCACTATGCTGAGTTTCCTGGAAGAAGAAAACCAAAGCTCACACAATGGGGGGGGAGGAAAAAGTCAAAAGCTGCTGCACTCTCTCAGGATGATTTGGGGGTGGGGGTTGTGATTGATTATTATTTTCTACTTTGAGGGAAGAAAATTGCAACACTCAGAGAGTCTCAGCATGGAGGGGGCTGGAAGGCATCTCTGGGGTTCATCCTGTCCACACCCCCTGCTAAAGTCACCCACACCAACTCACCCAGCAGCACAATGGCCTGAGGAGGTTTGGAAGCTCTCCACAAAAGGAGACTCCACAACCTCTCTGGGCAGCCTGCTCCAGGCCTCCAGCACCCTCACACCAAACAACTTTCTCCTCCTGTACAGATGGAATCTCTTGGGTTCCACTCTGTGCCCACTGCCCCTTGTCCTGTCCCTGGGCACCACTGAGCAGAGCCTGGCCCCAGCCTCTTGCCCCCCACAGCTCCTTTAGCTCTTGCTGAGCATTGCTCAGATGCCCTCTGGGGCTGCTCTTCTGCAGACTCAACAGCCCCAAGTCCTTCAGGCTGCGAGTGAGGTGCACAGGACCCAGCTCCATGCCACTGTGCACCTCCAAGGAGCATTGGCTGATTCTGGCTCTTGTGCTCAAAATGCAGTCCAAGAAGATGACTCCCAGAATAAAGTCTTCCCATTCCAAAAAGCCATAGCACACTGATTTCTGTGTGAGAAATGAAGCCAATTAACCCAAAGGCAAGAAAAAGCCAAAGGGACCACTCGATTATCACAAGATATTCAGCTACTGAAGTACTGAGAAGAGGAGCAAGCACAGCCTGGAAGCAGCTTGTGCCATAGCAGTTGGTTATGCATGACCCTGATTCCTGCAGCAAGTCATCTGAAATATCATTCAGGACTTCTTTCCTTTCCTGTACTTAGGCCCTGTTAAAAATTTAAAGCAACTAAGATGATAAAATTACTTGAACTACCAACTGGACTGCAGCAGCTCACAGCATAACTTGTACAGGCTACTTATATTATCATTAAGGGTAGAAGAGACCTTGAAGTTCACCAAGCCCAACTAAAACCCAACTACCATGGTGTAAAGCACCACAGCTACAGCTTCTTGAACACCTCCAGGGATGGAGGTTTTCCATTTTCTCCTGGCCAAGCTGTCAGCCCCTGGCTTGGACTGCAGCACTCTGAGCTGGATTAGGAACTGGCTGGAGGCTGAGCCCAGGGAGTGGTGGTGAATGGTGCCACAGCCAGCTGGCAGCCAGGCACCAGTGGTGTGCCCCAGGGAGCAGTGCTGGGCCCTGTGCTCTTTAACATCTTCATTGATGATCTGGATGAGGGCATTGAGTCCATCAGCAGTAAATTTGCAGATGACACCAAGCTGGGGGCAGGAGTTGATCTGCTGGAGGGCAGAGAGGCTCTGCAGAGGGACCTGGACAGGCTGGGCAGATGGGCAGAGGCCAAGGGCAGGAGATTGAACACATCCAAGTGCCAGGTGCTGCACATTGGCCACAGCAACCCCAGGCAGTGCTACAGGCTGGGGTCAGAGTGGCTGAGAGCAGCCAGGCAGAGAGGGACCTGGGGGAACCGGTGGACAGCAGCTGAACATGAGCCTGCAGTGTGCCCGGGCAGCCAGGAGGGCCAAGGGCATCCTGGCCTGCATCAGGAAGAGTGTGGCCAGCAGGAGCAGGGAAGTCATTGTGCCCCTGTACACTGCACTGGTTAGGCCACACCTTGAGTCCTGTGTCCAGTTCTGGGCTCCTCAGGTTAGGAGAGATGTTGAGCTGCTGGAAGGTGTCCAGAGAAGGGCAAGAAAGCTGGGGAGGGGTCTGGAGCACAGCCCTGTGAGGAGAGGCTGAGGGAGCTGGGGTTGCTTAGCCTGGAGAAGAGGAGGCTCAAGGGAGACCTCATTGCCCTCTACAACAGCCTGAAGGGAGGCTGTAGCCAGGTGGGGGTTGGTCTCTTCTCTCTAGCACCCAGCAGCAGAACAAGAGGACACAGTCTCAAGCTGTGCCAGGGGAATTTTAGGCTGGAGGTGAGGAGAAGCAAAGAAACAAACAAAAGACCACCACCAACACAACAAAAATCCAACCAAGCAAAGAACCACCACCACCAGGAACCCACCAGCAAGAATCCACCCAATCCAACCAAAGCCAACCTCTTAACAAACACTAAAACCCCAACACACCAACACTGTAACCAGCCAAAAAGCCTCCAACAGGACAAGGATCCAAGCAAACAAGAAATACCCCAAACAAAGGAAACAACAAAGCCAAAGCACCAAACTCATCATAGTTGGTTACCTGGGAGAAGAGGCCAACCCCAGCCTCGCTCCAGCCTCCTTTCAGGGAGCTGGACAGAGCAATGAGGCCTGCCCTCAACCTGCTCTTCTCCATACTGAACAACCCCCAGCTGCTCCTCATGTGATGTCCTCCAAACCCCTCCCCAGCTCCTCTGGACAAGCTCCATCCCCTTAATGTCTTTCCTATGTTGTGGCACTCACAACTGAACCCAGTGTTCAAGCTGTGGCCTCACCATGGCTGAGTACAGGGGCATCATCACTTCCCTGTGGAGGGAGGTTATGAGTTTGGGATAGAGATGACCTCAAGGAGCACCAAAATCATAGAATCACAGAGTTGTTAGGATTGGAAAGGACCTCAAAAAAATTTCCTAACCCTGTGTCTAGCAGCTGCTCCTTGTCTGCTGTGATCTCAGGGTGCTTTTGGTGTTCCTCATTGCTTCAGCAGAGAGCCTGGAGGCATCAGGGCTGGAGAGGTGTGCACAAGCCAACCTCAGGAGGTTCAACAAGACCAAGGGCAGGGTCCTGCAGCTGGGTGGAGGCAATCCCAGGCACAAATGCAGGCTGGGCAGGGACTGGCTGGAAAGCAGCCCTGAGGAGAGAGACTTGGGGGTGCTGGGGGAGGAGAAGCTCAACATGAGCTCTCAGTGTGCACTTGCAGCCCACAAAGCCAATCAGATCCTGGGCTGCATCAGGAGAAGTGTGGCCAGCAGGGCAAGGGAGGTGATTCTCCCCCTCTGCTCAGCTCTGCTGAGACCCCACCTGGAGTCCTGCCTCCAGTTCTGGAGCCCCTATTCCAAGAGGGATGTGGAGGTGCTGGAAGGTGTCCAGAGCAGGGCCAGGAGGATGAGCAGAGGGCTGGAGCACCTCTCCTATGAGGACAGACTGAAGGAGTTGGGGCTGTTCAGTCTGGAGAAGAGAAGGCTCCCAGGTGACCTCATTGTGGCCTTCCAGGATCTGCAGGGGGCTCCAAGAAGGCTGGGGAGGGACTGCTCAGGATCTCAGGGAGTGATAGGACTAGGGGGAATGGAATGAAGCTGGAGGTGGGGAGATTGAGGCTGGAGGGGAGGAGGAAGTTCTTCCCCAATAGAGTGGTGAAGCCCTGGAATGGGTTGTCCAGGGAGGTGGTTGGGGCCCTGTCCCTGGAGGTGTTTAAGGCCAGGCTGGATGAGGCTCTGTCCAGGCTGATCTAGTGTGGGGTGTCCCTGCCCATGGCAGGGGGGTTGGAACTGGATGATCCTTGTGGTCCCTTCCAACCCTGACTGATACTACTATGATACGATCCCTCCCTGACACCCTCAAAGATCCCTCCCCAGCTTTCTTGGAGCTCCCTTCAGATACTGGAAGCCCAGAAGAAAGTCTCCTGGGAGCCTTCTCTCCTCCAGACTGAATAGCCCCAAATCCCCCAGTCTGTCCTGATAGGAGGACAAAATCCAGGTAAAATAAAGGGGTAATTCGCCTGCAACCAAAATCTGTTGCTACTAATAGGCACAATTGTATCAGTCCCTTGACATAGATCACTGCAAGGGAAGGTCCTGCTGTGGACTGGAGTGCTGTGGAAAGAAAATGCAGCATCCTTGCAGCCTCTCTCCTGTTCGAGAGTCTATTCACTGCAGGCTTGAATTAAGAGTAGAAATCTGGGGAGGTATGAAGAGGTTCTTTCAAGTGTGGAAAGAATCTTTACTGATAGGGTAGAAAGGTGCACTGAGGCAGGAGACACGCACTGGCATGCTTTGGAGCCGGACCAAAAAGGAACTGAGAGTAAAACAACAGTTATCTGTGAGGCAGAACTGCCACCTTGTGATTGAACACCGCAATTCAGGTAGCGTTTGGGGACACAGGGAGTTTGGATTGCAGTTGCCTCCCCCTCCCAAAGCACCTTCAGCCTTTGGAGAAAAAGCCCTGAAGCTGAATCAGTGATTCTTCTTAGCACCTGCACAAGTGGGTGGCACAGGCTTCCCGACCAAACTGAGAGGCCCCAAACAGTTTCTGATCAGTGAGGCTTTGGGGTTTAATCACAGCACCATCATGGAATGGCTCAGCTTGGAAGGGACCTCAGAGGTCATCTACTCCAAGCTCCAAGGGCAGGGAGACCTCTCAACTAGACTCAACTGCTCAAAGCACTTTTCATAGACCTATCAAGTCAAGAGTCTTGTTCTCCAGCTTTCATTGCATTAAAAGTGTGACCAGCAGGTCAAGAGAGGTTCTCCTACCCTTCTAGTCTGCCCTAGAGATGCCACATATGGAGTCCTGGGTTCAGCTCTGGGATCCCTAGTTCAAGAGAGACAGGGAACTGCTGGAGAGAGTCCAGGGGAGGCTGCAAAGCTGCTGAGGGGCCTGGAGCAGCTCTGTGAGGAGCAAAGGCTGAGAGCCCTGGGGCTGAGAGCCTGCAGAAGAGCAGCCCCAGAGGGGAGCTGAGCAATGCTCAGCAAGAGACAAAGGAGCTGTGGGGGGCAAGAGGCTGGGGCCAGGCTCTGCTCAGTGGTGCCCAGAGACAGGACAATGGGCAGTGGGCACAGAGTGGAACCCAAGAGATTCCATCTGTACAGGAGGAGAAAGTTGTTTGGTGTGAGGGTGCTGGAGGCCTGGAGCAGGCTGCCCAGAGAGGTTGTGGAGTGTCCTTGTGTGGAGAACTTCCAACCTCCCCATGGCACTGTGCTGCTGGGCAAGCTGCTGTGGGTGCCCTGCTGGAGCAGGGGCTTGGACTGGGTGATCTCCAGCGGTCCCTTCCAACCCCTCCATGCTGGGATTATTGGGTTCTGGGAACTTCACCTATGTGATCAGACAATGCAAAGGTAGTCACAATGTGAAACTGAAATGGAATGAGCAGTTGTGAAGCTGAGCAGCAGTGAAGCTGAGCAGCAGTGGAGCTGAGCAGTGGTGAAGCTGAGCAGTGGTGAAGATGAGCAGTGGTGATGATGAGAAGTGAAGCTGAGCAGTGGTGAAGCTGAGCAGTAGTGAAGCTGAGCAGTGGTGAAGATGAGCAGTAGTGATGATGGGCAATGGTGATGATGAGCAGTAGTGATGACGGGCAGTGGTGATGATGAGCAGTAGTGATGATGAGCAGTGGTGATGATGGGCAGTGGTGATGATGGGCAGTGGTGATGAGCAGTAGTGATGATGAGCAGTAGTGATGATGAGCAGTGGTGATGATGAGCAGTGGTGCAGCTGAGCAGTGGTGATGATGAGCAGTAGTGATGATGGGCAGTGGTGATGATGAGCAGTAGTGATGATGAGCAGTGGTGAAGATGAGCAGTGGTGATGATGAGCAGTGGTGATGATGAGCAGTGGTGATGATGGGCAGTGGTGATGATGAGCAGTAGTGATGATGAGCAGTGGTGATGATGGGCAGTGGTGATGATGAGCAGTGGTGATGATGAGCAGTGGTGATGATGGGCAGTGGTGATGATGAGCAGTGGTGATGATGGGCAGTGGTGATGATGGGCAGTGGTGAAGCTGAGCAGTGGTGAAGATGAGCAGTAGTGATGATGAACAGTAGTGATGATGGGCAGTGGTGATGATGAGCAGTGGTGATGATGAGCAGTGGTGATGATGAGCAGTAGTGATGATGAGCAGTGGTGATGATGGGCAGTGGTGAAGCTGAGCAGTGGTGAAGATGAGCAGTAGTGATGATGAACAGTAGTGATGATGGGCAGTGGTGATGATGAGCAGTGGTGATGATGAGCAGTGGTGATGATGAGCAGTAGTGATGATGAGCAGTGGTGATGATGGGCAGTGGTGATGATGAGCAGTGGTGATGATGAGCAGTGGTGATGATGGGCAGTGGTGATGATGGGCAGTGGTGAAGCTGAGCAGTGGTGAAGATGAGCAGTAGTGATGATGAACAGTAGTGATGATGGGCAGTGGTGATGATGAGCAGTGGTGATGATGAGCAGTGGTGATGATGAGCAGTGGTGATGATGAGCAGTGGTGATGATGGGCAGTGGTGATGATGAGCAGTGGTGATGATGAGCAGTGGTGATGATGAGCAGTGGTGATGATGGGCAGTGGTGATGATGGGCAGTGGTGATGATGAGCAGTGGTGATGATGGGCAGTGGTGATGATGGGCAGTGGTGATGATGAGCAGTAGTGATGATGAGCAGTGGTGATGATGGGCAGTGGTGATGATGAGCAGTAGTGATGATGAGCAGTGGTGATGATGGGCAGTGGTGATGATGAGCAGTGGTGATGATGAGCAGTGGTGATGATGGGCAGTGGTGATGATGAGCAGTGGTGATGATGGGCAGTGGTGAAGCTGAGCAGTGGTGATGATGGGCAGTGGTGATGATGAGCAGTGGTGATGATGAGCAGTGGTGAAGATGAGCAGTGGTGATGATGGGCAGTGGTGAAGCTGAGCAGTGGTGAAGATGAGCAGTAGTGATGATGAACAGTAGTGATGATGGGCAGTGGTGATGATGAGCAGTGGTGATGATGGGCAGTGGTGATGATGAGCAGTGGTGATGATGGGCAGTGGTGATGATGGGCAGTGGTGAAGCTGAGCAGTGGTGAAGATGAGCAGTAGTGATGATGAACAGTAGTGATGATGGGCAGTGGTGATGATGAGCAGTGGTGATGATGAGCAGTGGTGATGATGGGCAGTGGTGATGATGGGCAGTGGTGATGATGGGCAGTGGTGATGATGAGCAGTGGTGATGATGAGCAGTGGTGATGATGGGCAGTGGTGATGATGAGCAGTGGTGATGATGGGCAGTAGTGATGATGAGCAGTGGTGATGATGAGCAGTGGTGATGATGAGCAGTGGTGATGATGGGCAGTGGTGAAGCTGAGCAGTGGTGATGATGGGCAGTGGTGATGATGGGCAGTAGTGATGATGGGCAGTGGTGATGATGAGCAGTGGTGATGATGGGCAGTGGTGATGATGAGCAGTAGTGATGATGAGCAGTGGTGATGATGAGCAGTAGTGATGATGAGCAGTGGTGATGATGGGCAGTGGTGATGATGAGCAGTAGTGATGATGAGCAGTGGTGATGATGGGCAGTGGTGATGATGAGCAGAGGTGATGATGAGCAGTGGTGATGATGGGCAGTGGTGATGATGAGCAGTGGTGATGATGGGCAGTGGTGAAGCTGAGCAGTGGTGATGATGGGCAGTGGTGATGATGAGCAGTGGTGATGATGAGCAGTGGTGAAGATGAGCAGTGGTGATGATGGGCAGTGGTGAAGCTGAGCAGTGGTGAAGATGAGCAGTAGTGATGATGAACAGTAGTGATGATGGGCAGTGGTGATGATGAGCAGTGGTGATGATGGGCAGTGGTGATGATGAGCAGTGGTGATGATGGGCAGTGGTGATGATGGGCAGTGGTGAAGCTGAGCAGTGGTGAAGATGAGCAGTAGTGATGATGAACAGTAGTGATGATGGGCAGTGGTGATGATGAGCAGTGGTGATGATGAGCAGTGGTGATGATGGGCAGTGGTGATGATGGGCAGTGGTGATGATGGGCAGTGGTGATGATGAGCAGTGGTGATGATGGGCAGTGGTGATGATGAGCAGTGGTGATGATGGGCAGTAGTGATGATGAGCAGTGGTGATGATGAGCAGTGGTGATGATGGGCAGTGGTGAAGCTGAGCAGTGGTGATGATGGGCAGTGGTGATGATGGGCAGTAGTGATGATGGGCAGTGGTGATGATGAGCAGTGGTGATGATGGGCAGTGGTGATGATGAGCAGTAGTGATGATGAGCAGTGGTGATGATGAGCAGTGGTGATGATGAGCAGTGGTGATGATGAGCAGTGGTGATGATGGGCAGTGGTGATGATGAGCAGTGGTGATGATGAGCAGTGGTGATGATGGGCAGTGGTGATGATGAGCAGTGGTGATGATGGGCAGTGGTGATGATGGGCAGTGGTGATGATGAGCAGTGGTGATGATGAGCAGTGGTGATGATGAGCAGTGGTGATGATGGGCAGTGGTGAAGCTGAGCAGTGGTGATGATGAGCAGTGGTGATGATGGGCAGTGGTGATGATGAGCAGTGGTGATGATGGGCAGTGGTGATGATGGGCAGTGGTGAAGCTGAGCAGTGGTGAAGATGAGCAGTAGTGATGATGGGCAGTGGTGATGATGAGCAGTGGTGATGATGAGCAGTGGTGATGATGGGCAGTGGTGATGATGGGCAGTGGTGATGATGGGCAGTGGTGATGATGAGCAGTGGTGATGATGAGCAGTGGTGATGATGGGCAGTGGTGATGATGAGCAGTGGTGATGATGGGCAGTGGTGATGATGAGCAGTGGTGATGATGGGCAGTGGTGATGATGAGCAGTGGTGATGATGGGCAGTGGTGATGATGAGCAGTGGTGATGATGGGCAGTGGTGATGATGAGCAGTGGTGATGATGAGCAGTGGTGATGATGGGCAGTGGTGAAGCTGAGCAGTGGTGATGATGGGCAGTGGTGATGATGGGCAGTAGTGATGATGGGCAGTGGTGATGATGAGCAGTGGTGATGATGGGCAGTGGTGATGATGAGCAGTAGTGATGATGAGCAGTGGTGATGATGAGCAGTGGTGATGATGAGCAGTAGTGATGATGAGCAGTAGTGATGATGGGCAGTAGTGATGATGAGCAGTGGTGATGATGAGCAGTGGTGATGATGGGCAGTGGTGATGATGAGCAGTAGTGATGATGAGCAGTGGTGATGATGGGCAGTGGTGATGATGAGCAGTGGTGATGATGAGCAGTGGTGATGATGAGCAGTAGTGATGATAAGCAGTGGTGATGATGAGCAGTGGTGATGATGAGCAGTGGTGATGATGGGCAGTGGTGATGATGAGCAGTGGTGATGATGGGCAGTGGTGATGATGAGCAGTGGTGATGATGGGCAGTGGTGATGATGAGCAGTAGTGATGATGAGCAGTGGTGATGATGAACAGTAGTGATGATGGGCAGTGGTGATGATGAGCAGTGGTGATGATGAGCAGTGGTGATGATGAGCAGTAGTGATGATGAGCAGTGGTGATGATGAGCAGTGGTGATGATGAGCAGTAGTGATGATGAGCAGTGGTGATGATGGGCAGTGGTGATGATGAGCAGTGGTGATGATGAGCAGTGGTGATGATGGGCAGTGGTGATGATGAGCAGTAGTGATGATGAGCAGTGGTGATGATGGGCAGTGGTGATGATGGGCAGTGGTGAAGCTGAGCAGTGGTGAAGATGAGCAGTAGTGATGATGAACAGTAGTGATGATGGGCAGTGGTGATGATGAGCAGTGGTGATGATGGGCAGTGGTGATGATGGGTAGTGGTGATGATGGGCAGTGGTGATGATGAGCAGTGGTGATGATGGGCAGTGGTGATGATGAGCAGTGGTGATGATGGGCAGTGGTGATGATGAGCAGTGGTGATGATGAGCAGTGGTGATGATGAGCAGTAGTGATGATGAGCAGTGGTGATGATGGGCAGTGGTGATGATGAGCAGTGGTGATGATGGGCAGTGGTGAAGCTGAGCAGTGGTGAAGATGAGCAGTAATGATGATGAACAGTAGTGATGATGGGCAGTGGTGATGATGAGCAGTGGTGATGATGACAAACAAAAGTAACCCAAAACATTAATCTCCTTGACCTTTTCTGAAGGCAACTTCTCTTACCCATAGAAGCAATATTGGGCTGCTGAGGTTTTAGTGTAATCTTGTGCTGAGAATCACAGAACCATAGAATTGTGAAGGTTGGAAGAGACCTCAAGGGTCATCTAATTCCAAGTGAGTGTTTCCAAAGGGCAGTGCACACAAGGGAGGAGTACTCAGAACTGCTTTTAAAAGCTATGAGGTAAGTTTAGCCAAACTTTCCTATCTTAATAAACTTTGCTCACTCAGTTACATCCCAGAACTTCAAGCTGATTGGCAAGCAGATGAAATGGAGAAGAGTTTGATTTAGCTCAGCTAGATGCTCTTGGTGAAAACAGTCTCCACAAGCAGGTTCTGCTTTCCCCTTGAAGGCTGCAGTCATAAACCCACCCTTGCAACAGGTGACACAGCCGTATCTGTTAACTTCAGCAGGCAAAGAAAAAGAAAGGAACTTCATTAGAAGGGAGGAAAAATCCTCACCCCGTGTCTAGCAGCTGTTCCTTGTCTGCTTTCTCACAGAACTGATCTCAGGGTGCTTTGGGTGTTCCTCATTGCTTCAGCAGAGAGCCTGAAGGCAGCAGGGCCCTCTAATTCTGAGGTGTCAGAGAGGCTCTTTGGCAAAGCCCTTCACAGAACCATAGAATTGTTAGGGCTGGAAGGGTCCTCAAGGCTCAGCCAGTTCCAAGCCCCCTGCCATGGGCAGGGACACCTCACACCACAGCAGGTTGCTCACAGCCACAGCCAGCCTGGCTGCAAACACCTCCAGGCAGGAGGCTTCCACCAGCTCCCTGGGCAACCTGTGCCAGGCTCTCACCACCCTCATGGCCAACAACTTCTTCCTCACAGCCAATCTCAATCTCCCCACTTCTACTTTTGCTCCATCCCCCCCAGTCCTATCCCTCCCTGACACCCTCACAAGTCCCTCCCCAGCTTTCTTAGAGCCCCCTGCAGATCCTGGAAGGCCACAATTAGGTCTCCTGGGAGCCTTCTTTTTTCCAGACTGAACAGCCCCAACTCTCTCAGGCTGTCTCCATAGAGACAAACTCCATGGAGGTAGCTACTCTGGGGCATCCCAGCAGATGAGGGCTTGCTAAACCCTGAAGCAAACAAGAAAAGAGAAGGTGGAGCAGGAGATCTTGTCAGAAGCAGTCCTGCCCTGTCCCAACACGCAGCCCCCTCTGTCCAGGATTGAACAGCACAAAAGGGCCCAATTCTGAGGTCTGTCTGTAGTATAGGGGAAGCAGGACATCAATGCTTTGCTAAGGTACTCCCTGGTTTAAGGAAAAGACTGAGGTTTTCCAGGGCCCTGCAGAAGGTTAAGGTGAATTCCAGGCACAGGACAAAAAGCATTGCAAAATTTATCAGGAAGGTTAACAAGATTTAAATGGTGGTGTGGTGGTGAATGGTGCCACAGCCAGCTGGCAGCCAGGCACCAGTGCTGTGCACCAGGGATCAGTGCTGGGCCCTGTGCTCTTTAACATCTTCATTGATGATCTGGAGGAGGGCATTGAGTCAGGCATCAGCACATTTGCAGATGACAGCAAGCTGGGAGCAGATGTTGGTCAGTTAGAGGACAGAAGGGCTCTGCAGAGGGACCTCGACCAACTGGACAGATGGGCAGAGGCCAACAGGATGGCATTCAACAAGTCCAAGTGCCAGGGGCTGCACTTTGGCCACAGCAACCCCAGGCAGAGCTACAGGCTGGGGACAGAGTGGCTGAGAGCTGCCAAAGAGAGAGGGACCTGGGGGTGCTGATTGACAGCTGCCTGAACATGAGCCAGCAGTGTGCCCAGGTGGCCAAGAAGGCCAATGGCATCCTGGCCTGCATCAGGAAAAGTGTGGCCAGCAGGATGAGGGAAGTCATTGTGCCCCTGTGCTCAGCACTGGTTAGGACACATCTTGAGTCCTGTGTCCAGTTCTGGGCCCCTCAGGTTAAGAAGGACATTGAGAGACTTGAAGGTGTCCAGAGAAGGGCAAGAAAGCTGGGGAGAGGCCTTGAGCACAGCCCTGTGAGGAGAGGCTGAGGGAGCTGGGGGAGATTAGCCTGGAGAAGAGGAGGCTCAGGGGAGACCTCATTGCTCCTCTCCAACTCCCTGAAGGGAGGTTGTAGCCAGGTGGGGGTTGGTCTCTTCTCCCAGGCACCCAGCAGCAGAACAAGAGGACACAGTCTCAAGCTGTGCCAGGGGAGGTTAGGCTGGAGGTGAGGAGGAAGTCTTCCCAGAAAGAGAGATTGGGCACTGGGATGTGCTGCCCAGGGAGGTGGTGGAGGATTGGACAGTGTTGGGTGATAAGTTGGACTTGAGGATCTCTGAGTTTTTCCACCTTCTTGATCTATGATTCTATGATTTCCTTTCTACCTGCTGCTTATTTTCACCATTGTTGCATGTTTATCCCCACGATTACACCCTGGGATCACTCCCCTGATGACCAGGAGGGTTCTGGTGGGTTGAAATTCTGCCCCCCTCCCCCATCCCCCACCCCCACCCCATTAACCATTTGCCAGAGCAGCTCAGGTGGAAGCAAATGCAAGCTGTGTTTGCAGGCAGAGCTGCACTCTGCAGTGGGATGCAATGGATGTGTGCAGAATATCAGGGGTTACAACAGCTACAGGGATTTACAAAGTGATAAACAGCACAGGGACCCCCTGGCCAAGGAGCAGGAAGCTGCTAGCTTCCCCTTCCCTGCCTCCCCCTCCTGCCTCCCCCATACCCCCTGTACAAAAGAATGGGGAAAGGAGCAGAAGGATGCAGCCAAGGTCAAGCAGAAGCAAGTTAGTACCTGAGAGGTTTGGAGGGGAGGGGAGGGGAGAGAGGAGAGGAGAGGAGAGGAGAGGAGAGGAGAGGAGAGGAGAGGAGAGGGAGAGGAGAGGAGAGGAGAGGAGAGGAGAGGAGAGGAGAGGAGAGGAGAGGAGAGGAGAGGAGAGGAGAGGAGAGGAGAGGAGAGGAGAGGGAGAGGAGAGGAGAGGAGAGGAGAGGAGAGGAGACTCAAGGAGAGGAGAGGAGACTCAAGGAGAGGAGAGGAGACTCAAGGAGAGGAGAGGAGACTCAAGGAGAGGAGAGGAGACTCAAGGAGGAGGAGAGGAGAGGAGAGGAGAGGAGAGGAGAGGAGAGGAGAGGAGAGGAGAGGAGAGGAGAGGAGACTCAAGGAGAGGAGAGGAGAGGAGGGGGAGGAGGGAGGGGGAGGGGAGGGGAGGGGGAGGGGGAGGGGAGGGGAAGGGGAGGAGAGGAGAGGAGAGGAGAGGAGAGGAGAGGAGAGGAGAGGAGAGGAGAGGAGAGGAGAGGAGAGGAGAGGAGAGGAGAGGAGAGGAGAGGAGAGGAGAGGAGAGGAGAGGAGGAGAGGAGAGGAGAGGAGAGGAGGGGAGGGGGAGGGAGGGGAGGGGAGGG
>NW_027144426.1:0-37634 GCF_026170545.1 Melanerpes formicivorus | reverse complement strand
TCTTCCCTACCTTATTCCTGTGCTGAGATACAGGCTGCTCCAACCTGCTGTAAAATGCTTGATTTCGAGAGTGAGCGAAACTAATGAAAACATTGTTGGGGTAAAACCTAAAGGGAAAGACCTAGCACCAAATTGCATTGGCCATCTGATCTAACTTCTGGAGGCAGTCAAAATGATCCTTAGAATTCTTCCCTACCTTATTCCTGTGCTGAGATACAGGCTGCTCCAACCTGCTGTAAAATGCTTGATTTCGAGAGTGAGCGAAACTAATGAAAACATTGTTGGGGTAAAACCTAAAGGGAAAGACCTGGCACCAAATCCAATTTGCCATCTGATCTAACTTCTGGAGGCAGTCAAAATGATCCTTAGAATTCTTCCCTACCTTATTCCTGTGCTGAGATACAGGCTGCTCCAACCTGCTGTAAAATGCTTGATTTCGAGAGTGAGCGAAACTAATGAAAACATTGTTGGGGTAAAACCTAAAGGGAAAGACCTAGCACCAAATCCAATTTGCCATCTGATCTAACTTCTGGAGGCAGTCAAAATGATCCTTAGAATTCTTCCCTACCTTATTCCTGTGCTGAGATACAGGCTGCTCCAACCTGCTGTAAAATGCTTGATTTCGAGAGTGAGCGAAACTAATGAAAACATTGTTGGGGTAAAACCTAAAGGGAAAGACCTAGCACCAAATCCAATTTGCCATCTGATCTAACTTCTGGAGGCAGTCAAAATGAGCCTTAGAATTCTTCCCTACCTTATTCCTGTGCTGAGATACAGGCTGCTCCAACCTGCTGTAAAATGCTTGATTTTGAGAGTGAGCGAAACTAATGAAAACATTGTTGGGGTAAAACCTAAAGGGAAAGGCCTAGCACCAAATTGCATTGGCCATCTGATCTAACTTCTGGAGGCAGTCAAAATGAGTATTTGAATTCTTCCCTACCTTATTCCTGTGCTGAGATACAGGCTGCTCCAACCTGCTGTAAAATGCTTGATTTCGAGAGTGAGCGAAACTAATGAAAACATTGTTGGGGTAAAACCTAAAGGGAAAGGCCTAGCACCAAATTGCATTGGCCATCTGATCTAACTTCTGGAGGCAGTCAAAATGATCCTTAGAATTCTTCCCTACCTTATTCCTGTGCTGAGATACAGGCTGCTCCAACCTGCTGTAAAATGCTTGATTTCGAGAGTGAGCGAAACTAATGAAAACATTGTTGGGGTAAAACCTAAAGGGAAAGACCTAGCACCAAATACAATTTGCCATCTGATCTAACTTCTGGAGGCAGTCAAAATGAGTATTTGAATTCTTCCCTACCTTATTCCGGTGCTGAGATACAGGCTGCTCCAACCTGCTGTAAAATGCTTGATTTCGAGAGTGAGCGAAACTAATGAAAACATTGTTGGGGTAAAACCTAAAGGGAAAGACCTAGTACCAAATCCAATTTGCCATCTGATCTAACTTCTGGAGGCAGTCCAAATGATCCTTAGAATTCTTCCCTACCTTATTCCTGTGCTGAGATACAGGCTGCTCCAACCTGCTGTAAAATGCTTGATTTCGAGAGTGAGCGAAACTAATGAAAACATTGTTGGGGTAAAACCTAAAGGGAAAGGCCTAGCACCAAATTGCATTGGCCATCTGATCTAACTTCTGGAGGCAGTCAAAATGAGTATTTGAATTCTTCCCTACCTTATTCCTGTGCTGAGATACAGGCTGCTCCAACCTGCTGTAAAATGCTTGATTTCGAGAGTGAGCGAAACTAATGAAAACATTGTTGGGGTAAAACCTAAAGGGAAAGACCTGGCACCAAATACAATTTGCCATCTGATCTAACTTCTGGAGGCAGTCAAAATGAGCCTTAGAATTCTTCCCTACCTTATTCCTGTGCTGAGATACAGGCTGCTCCAACCTGCTGTAAAATGCTTGATTTCGAGAGTGAGCGAAACTAATGAAAACATTGTTGGGGTAAAACCTAAAGGGAAAGACCTAGCACCAAATCCAATTTGCCATCTGATCTAACTTCTGGAGGCGTCAAAATGAGTATTTGAATTCTTCCCTACCTTATTCCTGTGCTGAGATACAGGCTGCTCCAACCTGCTGTAAAATGCTTGATTTCGAGAGTGAGCGAAACTAATGAAAACATTGTTGGGGTAAAACCTAAAGGGAAAGGCCTAGCACCAAATTGCATTGGCCATCTGATCTAACTTCTGGAGGCAGTCAAAATGAGTATTTGAATTCTTCCCTACCTTATTCCTGTGCTGAGATACAGGCTGCTCCAACCTGCTGTAAAATGCTTGATTTCGAGAGTGAGCGAAACTAATGAAAACATTGTTGGGGTAAAACCTAAAGGGAAAGACCTGGCACCAAATTGCATTGGCCATCTGATCTAACTTCTGGAGGCAGTCAAAATGAGTATTTGAATTCTTCCCTACCTTATTCCTGTGCTGAGATACAGGCTGCTCCAACCTGCTGTAAAATGCTTGATTTCGAGAGTGAGCGAAACTAATGAAAACATTGTTGGGGTAAAACCGAAAGGGAAAGACCTAGCACCAAATTGCATTGGCCATCTGATCTAACTTCTGGAGGCAGTCAAAATGAGCATTTGAATTCTTCCCTACCTTATTCCTGTGCTGAGATACAGGCTGCTCCAACCTGCTGTAAAATGCTTGATTTCGAGAGTGAGCGAAACTAATGAAAACATTGTTGGGGTAAAACCTAAAGGGAAAGACCTGGCACCAAATACAATTTGCCATCTGATCTAACTTCTGGAGGCAGTCAAAATGATCCTTAGAATTCTTCCCTACCTTATTCCTGTGCTGAGATACAGGCTGCTCCAACCTGCTGTAAAATGCTTGATTTCGAGAGTGAGCGAAACTAATGAAAACATTGTTGGGGTAAAACCTAAAGGGAAAGACCTAGCACCAAATCCAATTTGCCATCTGATCTAACTTCTGGAGGCAGTCAAAATGATCCTTAGAATTCTTCCCTACCTTATTCCTGTGCTGAGATACAGGCTGCTCCAACCTGCTGTAAAATGCTTGATTTCGAGAGTGAGCGAAACTAATGAAAACATTGTTGGGGTAAAACCTAAAGGGAAAGACCTAGCACCAAATCCAATTTGCCATCTGATCTAACTTCTGGAGGCAGTCAAAATGATCCTTAGAATTCTTCCCTACCTTATTCCTGTGCTGAGATACAGGCTGCTCCAACCTGCTGTAAAATGCTTGATTTCGAGAGTGAGCGAAACTAATGAAAACATTGTTGGGGTAAAACCTAAAGGGAAAGGCCTAGCACCAAATTGCATTGGCCATCTGATCTAACTTCTGGAGGCAGTCAAAATGAGTATTTGAATTCTTCCCTACCTTATTCCTGTGCTGAGATACAGGCTGCTCCAACCTGCTGTAAAATGCTTGATTTCGAGAGTGAGCGAAACTAATGAAAACATTGTTGGGGTAAAACCTAAAGGGAAAGGCCTAGCACCAAATACAATTTGCCATCTGATCTAACTTCTGGAGGCAGTCAAAATGATCCTTAGAATTCTTCCCTACCTTATTCCTGTGCTGAGATACAGGCTGCTCCAACCTGCTGTAAAATGCTTGATTTCGAGAGTGAGCGAAACTAATGAAAACATTGTTGGGGTAAAACCTAAAGGGAAAGGCCTAGCACCAAATTGCATTGGCCATCTGATCTAACTTCTGGAGGCAGTCAAAATGAGTATTTGAATTCTTCCCTACCTTATTCCTGTGCTGAGATACAGGCTGCTCCAACCTGCTGTAAAATGCTTGATTTCGAGAGTGAGCGAAACTAATGAAAACATTGTTGGGGTAAAACCTAAAGGGAAAGACCTGGCACCAAATACAATTTGCCATCTGATCTAACTTCTGGAGGCAGTCAAAATGAGCCTTAGAATTCTTCCCTACCTTATTCCTGTGCTGAGATACAGGCTGCTCCAACCTGCTGTAAAATGCTTGATTTCGAGAGTGAGCGAAACTAATGAAAACATTGTTGGGGTAAAACCTAAAGGGAAAGACCTAGCACCAAATCCAATTTGCCATCTGATCTAACTTCTGGAGGCGTTAAAATGAGTATTTGAATTCTTCCCTACCTTATTCCTGTGCTGAGATACAGGCTGCTCCAACCTGCTGTAAAATGCTTGATTTCGAGAGTGAGCGAAACTAATGAAAACATTGTTGGGGTAAAACCTAAAGGGAAAGACCTGGCACCAAATACAATTTGCCATCTGATCTAACTTCTGGAGGCAGTCAAAATGAGCCTTAGAATTCTTCCCTACCTTATTCCTGTGCTGAGATACAGGCTGCTCCAACCTGCTGTAAAATGCTTGATTTCGAGAGTGAGCGAAACTAATGAAAACATTGTTGGGGTAAAACCTAACGGGAAAGACCTAGCACCAAACACAATTTGCCATCTGATCTAACTTCTGGAGGCAGTCAAAATGATCCTTAGAATTCTTCCCTACCTTATTCCTGTGCTGAGATACAGGCTGCTCCAACCTGCTGTAAAATGCTTGATTTCGAGAGTGAGCGAAACTAATGAAAACATTGTTGGGGTAAAACCTAAAGGGAAAGGCCTAGCACCAAATTGCATTGGCCATCTGATCTAACTTCTGGAGGCAGTCAAAATGAGTATTTGAATTCTTCCCTACCTTATTCCTGTGCTGAGATACAGGCTGCTCCAACCTGCTGTAAAATGCTTGATTTTGAGAGTGAGCGAAACTAATGAAAACATTGTTCGGGTAAAACCTAAAGGGAAAGACCTAGCACCAAATACAATTTGCCATCTGATCTAACTTCTGGAGGCAGTCAAAATGAGCCTTAGAATTCTTCCCTACCTTATTCCTGTGCTGAGATACAGGCTGCTCCAACCTGCTGTAAAATGCTTGATTTCGAGAGTGAGCGAAACTAATGAAAACATTGTTGGGGTAAAACCTAAAGGGAAAGGCCTAGCACCAAATTGCATTGGCCATCTGATCTAACTTCTGGAGGCAGTCAAAATGATCCTTAGAATTCTTCCCTACCTTATTCCTGTGCTGAGATACAGGCTGCTCCAACCTGCTGTAAAATGCTTGATTTCGAGAGTGAGCGAAACTAATGAAAACATTGTTGGGGTAAAACCTAAAGGGAAAGACCTAGCACCAAATACAATTTGCCATCTGATCTAACTTCTGGAGGCAGTCAAAATGATCCTTAGAATTCTTCCCTACCTTATTCCTGTGCTGAGATACAGGCTGCTCCAACCTGCTGTAAAATGCTTGATTTCGAGAGTGAGCGAAACTAATGAAAACATTGTTGGGGTAAAACCTCAAGGGAAAGGCCTAGCACCAAATTGCATTGGCCATCTGATCTAACTTCTGGAGGCAGTCAAAATGATCCTTAGAATTCTTCCCTACCTTATTCCTGTGCTGAGATACAGGCTGCTCCAACCTGCTGTAAAATGCTTGATTTCGAGAGTGAGCGAAACTAATGAAAACATTGTTGGGGTAAAACCTAAAGGGAAAGACCTAGCACCAAATACAATTTGCCATCTGATCTAACTTCTGGAGGCAGTCAAAATGATCCTTAGAATTCTTCCCTACCTTATTCCTGTGCTGAGATACAGGCTGCTCCAACCTGCTGTAAAATGCTTGATTTCGAGAGTGAGCGAAACTAATGAAAACATTGTTGGGGTAAAACCTAAAGGGAAAGACCTAGCACCAAATACAATTTGCCATCTGATCTAACTTCTGGAGGCAGTCAAAATGATCCTTAGAATTCCTCCCTGCCTTATTCCTGTGCTGAGATACAGGCTGCTCCAACCTGCTGTAAAATGCTTGATTTCGAGAGTGAGCGAAACTAATGAAAACATTGTTGGGGTAAAACCTAAAGGGAAAGGCCTAGCACCAAATTGCATTGGCCATCTGATCTAACTTCTGGAGGCAGTCAAAATGAGTATTTGAATTCTTCCCTACCTTATTCCTGTGCTGAGATACAGGCTGCTCCAACCTGCTGTAAAATGCTTGATTTCGAGAGTGAGCGAAACTAATGAAAACATTGTTGGGGTAAAACCTAAAGGGAAAGGCCTAGCACCAAATTGCATTGGCCATCTGATCTAACTTCTGGAGGCAGTCAAAATGAGTATTTGAATTCTTCCCTACCTTATTCCTGTGCTGAGATACAGGCTGCTCCAACCTGCTGTAAAATGCTTGATTTCGAGAGTGAGCGAAACTAATGAAAACATTGTTGGGGTAAAACCTAAAGGGAAAGGCCTAGCACCAAATTGCATTGGCCATCTGATCTAACTTCTGGAGGCAGTCAAAATGAGTATTTGAATTCTTCCCTACCTTATTCCTGTGCTGAGATACAGGCTGCTCCAACCTGCTGTAAAATGCTTGATTTCGAGAGTGAGCGAAACTAATGAAAACATTGTTGGGGTAAAACCTAAAGGGAAAGACCTGGCACCAAATTGCATTGGCCATCTGATCTAACTTCTGGAGGCAGTCAAAATGAGTATTTGAATTCTTCCCTACCTTATTCCTGTGCTGAGATACAGGCTGCTCCAACCTGCTGTAAAATGCTTGATTTCGAGAGTGAGCGAAACTAATGAAAACATTGTTGGGGTAAAACCGAAAGGGAAAGACCTAGCACCAAATTGCATTGGCCATCTGATCTAACTTCTGGAGGCAGTCAAAATGAGCATTTGAATTCTTCCCTACCTTATTCCTGTGCTGAGATACAGGCTGCTCCAACCTGCTGTAAAATGCTTGATTTCGAGAGTGAGCGAAACTAATGAAAACATTGTTGGGGTAAAACCTAAAGGGAAAGACCTGGCACCAAATACAATTTGCCATCTGATCTAACTTCTGGAGGCAGTCAAAATGAGCCTTAGAATTCTTCCCTACCTTATTCCTGTGCTGAGATACAGGCTGCTCCAACCTGCTGTAAAATGCTTGATTTCGAGAGTGAGCGAAACTAATGAAAACATTGTTGGGGTAAAACCTAAAGGGAAAGACCTAGCACCAAATCCAATTTGCCATCTGATCTAACTTCTGGAGGCAGTCAAAATGATCCTTAGAATTCTTCCCTACCTTATTCCTGTGCTGAGATACAGGCTGCTCCAACCTGCTGTAAAATGCTTGATTTCGAGAGTGAGCGAAACTAATGAAAACATTGTTGGGGTAAAACCTAAAGGGAAAGGCCTAGCACCAAATCCAATTTGCCATCTGATCTAACTTCTGGAGGCAGTCAAAATGAGCCTTTGAATTCTTCCCTACCTTATTCCTGTGCTGAGATACAGGCTGCTCCAACCTGCTGTAAAATGCTTGATTTCGAGAGTGAGCAAAACTAATGAAAACATTGTTGGGGTAAAACCTAAAGGGAAAGGCCTAGCACCAAATTGCATTGGCCATCTGATCTAACTTCTGGAGGCGTCAAGATGAGTATTTGAATTCTTCCCTACCTTATTCCTGTGCTGAGATACAGGCTGCTCCAACCTGCTGTAAAATGCTTGATTTCGAGAGTGAGCGAAACTAATGAAAACATTGTTGGGGTAAAACCTAAAGGGAAAGGCCTAGCACCAAATACAATTTGCCATCTGATCTAACTTCTGGAGGCAGTCAAAATGATCCTTAGAATTCTTCCCTACCTTATTCCTGTGCTGAGATACAGGCTGCTCCAACCTGCTGTAAAATGCTTGATTTCGAGAGTGAGCGAAACTAATGAAAACATTGTTGGGGTAAAACCTAAAGGGAAAGGCCTAGCACCAAATTGCATTGGCCATCTGATCTAACTTCTGGAGGCAGTCAAAATGAGTATTTGAATTCTTCCCTACCTTATTCCTGTGCTGAGATACAGGCTGCTCCAACCTGCTGTAAAATGCTTGATTTCGAGAGTGAGCGAAACTAATGAAAACATTGTTGGGGTAAAACCTAAAGGGAAAGACCTGGCACCAAATACAATTTGCCATCTGATCTAACTTCTGGAGGCAGTCAAAATGAGCCTTAGAATTCTTCCCTACCTTATTCCTGTGCTGAGATACAGGCTGCTCCAACCTGCTGTAAAATGCTTGATTTCGAGAGTGAGCGAAACTAATGAAAACATTGTTGGGGTAAAACCTAAAGGGAAAGGCCTAGCACCAAATACAATTTGCCATCTGATCTAACTTCTGGAGGCAGTCAAAATGATCCTTAGAATTCTTCCCTACCTTATTCCTGTGCTGAGATACAGGCTGCTCCAACCTGCTGTAAAATGCTTGATTTCGAGAGTGAGCGAAACTAATGAAAACATTGTTGGGGTAAAACCTAAAGGGAAAGGCCTAGCACCAAATTGCATTGGCCATCTGATCTAACTTCTGGAGGCAGTCAAAATGAGTATTTGAATTCTTCCCTACCTTATTCCTGTGCTGAGATACAGGCTGCTCCAACCTGCTGTAAAATGCTTGATTTCGAGAGTGAGCGAAACTAATGAAAACATTGTTGGGGTAAAACCTAAAGGGAAAGGCCTAGCACCAAATTGCATTGGCCATCTGATCTAACTTCTGGAGGCAGTCCAAATGATCCTTAGAATTCTTCCCTACCTTATTCCTGCGCTGAGATACAGGCTGCTCCAACCTGCTGTAAAATGCTTGATTTCGAGAGTGAGCGAAACTAATGAAAACATTGTTGGGGTAAAACCTAAAGGGAAAGACCTAGCACCAAATGCAATTTGCCATCTGATCTAACTTCTGGAGGCAGTCAAAATGATCCTTAGAATTCTTCCCTACCTTATTCCTGTGCTGAGATACAGGCTGCTCCAACCTGCTGTAAAATGCTTGATTTCGAGAGTGAGCGAAACTTATGAAAACATTGTTGGGGTAAAACCTAAAGGGAAAGACCTAGCACCAAATCCAATTTGCCATCTGATCTAACTTCTGGAGGCAGTCAAAATGATCCTTAGAATTCTTCCCTACCTTATTCCTGTGCTGAGATACAGGCTGCTCCAACCTGCTGTAAAATGCTTGATTTCGAGAGTGAGCGAAACTAATGAAAACATTGTTGGGGTAAAACCTAAAGGGAAAGACCTAGCACCAAATCCAATTTGCCATCTGATCTAACTTCTGGAGGCAGTCAAAATGATCCTTAGAATTCCTCCCTACCTTATTCCTGTGCTGAGATACAGGCTGCTCCAACCTGCTGTAAAATGCTTGATTTCGAGAGTGAGCGAAACTAATGAAAACATTGTTGGGGTAAAACCTAAAGGGAAAGACCTAGCACCAAATCCAATTTGCCATCTGATCTAACTTCTGGAGGCAGTCAAAATGATCCTTAGAATTCTTCCCTACCTTATTCCTGTGCTGAGATACAGGCTGCTCCAACCTGCTGTAAAATGCTTGATTTCGAGAGTGAGCGAAACTAATGAAAACATTGTTGGGGTAAAACCTAAAGGGAAAGGCCTAGCACCAAATTGCATTGGCCATCTGATCTAACTTCTGGAGGCAGTCAAAATGAGTATTTGAATTCTTCCCTACCTTATTCCTGTGCTGAGATACAGGCTGCTCCAACCTGCTGTAAAATGCTTGATTTCGAGAGTGAGCGAAACTAATGAAAACATTGTTGGGGTAAAACCTAAAGGGAAAGGCCTAGCACCAAATTGCATTGGCCATCTGATCTAACTTCTGGAGGCAGTCAAAATGAGTATTTGAATTCTTCCCTACCTTATTCCTGTGCTGAGATACAGGCTGCTCCAACCTGCTGTAAAATGCTTGATTTCGAGAGTGAGCGAAACTAATGAAAACATTGTTGGGGTAAAACCTAAAGGGAAAGGCCTAGCACCAAATTGCATTGGCCATCTGATCTAACTTCTGGAGGCAGTCAAAATGAGTATTTGAATTCTTCCCTACCTTATTCCTGTGCTGAGATACAGGCTGCTCCAACCTGCTGTAAAATGCTTGATTTCGAGAGTGAGCGAAACTAATGAAAACATTGTTGGGGTAAAACCTAAAGGGAAAGGCCTAGCACCAAATTGCATTGGCCATCTGATCTAACTTCTGGAGGCAGTCAAAATGAGTATTTGAATTCTTCCCTACCTTATTCCTGTGCTGAGATACAGGCTGCTCCAACCTGCTGTAAAATGCTTGATTTCGAGAGTGAGCGAAACTAATGAAAACATTGTTGGGGTAAAACCTAAAGGGAAAGACCTGGCACCAAATACAATTGGCCATCTGATCTAACTTCTGGAGGCAGTCAAAATGAGCCTTAGAATTCTTCCCTACCTTATTCCTGTGCTGAGATACAGGCTGCTCCAACCTGCTGTAAAATGCTTGATTTCGAGAGTGAGCGAAACTAATGAAAACATTGTTGGGGTAAAACCTAAAGGGAAAGACCTAGCACCAAATCCAATTTGCCATCTGATCTAACTTCTGGAGGCAGTCAAAATGAGTATTTGAATTCTTCCCTACCTTATTCCTGTGCTGAGATACAGGCTGCTCCAACCTGCTGTAAAATGCTTGATTTCGAGAGTGAGCGAAACTAATGAAAACATTGTTGGGGTAAAACCTAAAGGGAAAGGCCTAGCACCAAATTGCATTGGCCATCTGATCGAACTTCTGGAGGCAGTCAAAATGATCCTTAGAATTCTTCCCTACCTTATTCCTGTGCTGAGATACAGGCTGCTCCAACCTGCTGTAAAATGCTTGATTTCGAGAGTGAGCGAAACTAATGAAAACATTGTTGGGGTAAAACCTAAAGGGAAAGGCCTAGCACCAAATTGCATTGGCCATCTGATCTAACTTCTGGAGGCAGTCAAAATGAGTATTTGAATTCTTCCCTACCTTATTCCTGTGCTGAGATACAGGCTGCTCCAACCTGCTGTAAAATGCTTGATTTCGAGAGTGAGCGAAACTAATGAAAACATTGTTGGGGTAAAACCTAAAGGGAAAGGCCTAGCACCAAATTGCATTGGCCATCTGATCTAACTTCTGGAGGCAGTCAAAATGAGTATTTGAATTCTTCCCTACCTTATTCCTGTGCTGAGATACAGGCTGCTCCAACCTGCTGTAAAATGCTTGATTTCGAGAGTGAGCGAAACTAATGAAAACATTGTTGGGGTAAAACCTAAAGGGAAAGGCCTAGCACCAAATTGCATTGGCCATCTGATCTAACTTCTGGAGGCAGTCAAAATGAGTATTTGAATTCTTCCCTACCTTATTCCTGTGCTGAGATACAGGCTGCTCCAACCTGCTGTAAAATGCTTGATTTCGAGAGTGAGCGAAACTAATGAAAACATTGTTGGGGTAAAACCTAAAGGGAAAGGCCTAGCACCAAATTGCATTGGCCATCTGATCTAACTTCTGGAGGCAGTCAAAATGATCCTTAGAATTCTTCCCTACCTTATTCCTGTGCTCAGATACAGGCTGCTCCAACCTGCTGTAAAATGCTTGATTTCGAGAGTGAGCGAAACTAATGAAAACATTGTTGGGGTAAAACCTAAAGGGAAAGACCTAGCACCAAATTCCATTGGCCATCTGATCTAACTTCTGGAGGCAGTCAAAATGAGCCTTAGAATTCTTCCCTACCTTATTCCTGTGCTGAGATACAGGCTGCTCCAACCTGCTGTAAAATGCTTGATTTCGAGAGTGAGCGAAACTAATGAAAACATTGTTGGGGTAAAACCTAAAGGGAAAGACCTAGCACCAAATCCAATTTGCCATCTGATCTAACTTCTGGAGGCAGTCAAAATGATCCTTAGAATTCTTCCCTACCTTATTCCTGTGCTGAGATACAGGCTGCTCCAACCTGCTGTAAAATGCTTGATTTCGAGAGTGAGCGAAACTAATGAAAACATTGTTGGGGTAAAACCTAAAGGGAAAGACCTAGCACCAAATTCCATTGGCCATCTGATCTAACTTCTGGAGGCAGTCAAAATGAGTATTTGAATTCTTCCCTACCTTATTCCTGTGCTGAGATACAGGCTGCTCCAACCTGCTGTAAAATGCTTGATTTCGAGAGTGAGCGAAACTAATGAAAACATTGTTGGGGTAAAACCTAAAGGGAAAGACCTAGCACCAAATTCCATTGGCCATCTGATCTAACTTCTGGAGGCAGTCAAAATGATCCTTAGAATTCTTCCCTACCTTATTCCTGTGCTGAGATACAGGCTGCTCCAACCTGCTGTAAAATGCTTGATTTCGAGAGTGAGCGAAACTAATGAAAACATTGTTGGGGTAAAACCTAAAGGGAAAGACCTAGCACCAAATCCAATTTGCCATCTGATCTAACTTCTGGAGGCAGTCAAAATGATCCTTAGAATTCTTCCCTACCTTATTCCTGTGCTGAGATACAGGCTGCTCCAACCTGCTGTAAAATGCTTGATTTCGAGAGTGAGCGAAACTAATGAAAACATTGTTGGGGTAAAACCTAAAGGGAAAGACCTAGCACCAAATCCAATTTGCCATCTGATCTAACTTCTGGAGGCAGTCAAAATGATCCTTAGAATTCTTCCCTACCTTATTCCTGTGCTGAGATACAGGCTGCTCCAACCTGCTGTAAAATGCTTGATTTCGAGAGTGAGCGAAACAAATGAAAACATTGTTGGGGTAAAACCTAAAGGGAAAGACCTAGCACCAAATCCAATTTGCCATCTGATCTAACTTCTGGAGGCAGTCAAAATGATCCTTAGAATTCTTCCCTACCTTATTCCTGTGCTGAGATACAGGCTGCTCCAACCTGCTGTAAAATGCTTGATTTCGAGAGTGAGCGAAACTAATGAAAACATTGTTGGGGTAAAACCTAAAGGGAAAGGCCTAGCACCAAATCCCATTTGCCATCTGATCTAACTTCTGGAGGCAGTCAAAATGATCCTTAGAATTCTTCCCTACCTTATTCCTGTGCTGAGATACAGGCTGCTCCAACCTGCTGTAAAATGCTTGATTTCGAGAGTGAGCGAAACTAATGAAAACATTGTTGGGGTAAAACCTAAAGGGAAAGACCTAGCACCAAATCCAATTTGCCATCTGATCTAACTTCTGGAGGCAGTCAAAATGATCCTTAGAATTCTTCCCTACCTTATTCCTGTGCTGAGATACAGGCTGCTCCAACCTGCTGTAAAATGCTTGATTTCGAGAGTGAGCGAAACTAATGAAAACATTGTTGGGGTAAAACCTAAAGGGAAAGACCTAGCACCAAATTGCATTGGCCATCTGATCTAACTTCTGGAGGCAGTCAAAATGATCCTTAGAATTCTTCCCTACCTTATTCCTGTGCTGAGATACAGGCTGCTCCAACCTGCTGTAAAATGCTTGATTTCGAGAGTGAGCGAAACTAATGAAAACATTGTTGGGGTAAAACCTAAAGGGAAAGACCTAGCACCAAATCCCATTTGCCATCTGATCTAACTTCTGGAGGCAGTCAAAATGATCCTTAGAATTCTTCCCTACCTTATTCCTGTGCTGAGATACAGGCTGCTCCAACCTGCTGTAAAATGCTTGATTTCGAGAGTGAGCGAAACTAATGAAAACATTGTTGGGGTAAAACCTAAAGGGAAAGACCTAGCACCAAATCCAATTTGCCATCTGATCTAACTTCTGGAGGCAGTCAAAATGATCCTTAGAATTCTTCCCTACCTTATTCCTGTGCTGAGATACAGGCTGCTCCAACCTGCTGTAAAATGCTTGATTTCGAGAGTGAGCGAAACTAATGAAAACATTGTTGGGGTAAAACCTAAAGGGAAAGACCTAGCACCAAATTCCATTGGCCATCTGATCTAACTTCTGGAGGCAGTCAAAATGAGTATTTGAATTCTTCCCTACCTTATTCCTGTGCTGAGATACAGGCTGCTCCAACCTGCTGTAAAATGCTTGATTTCGAGAGTGAGCGAAACTAATGAAAACATTGTTGGGGTAAAACCTAAAGGGAAAGACCTAGCACCAAATCCAATTTGCCATCTGATCTAACTTCTGGAGGCAGTCAAAATGAGCCTTAGAATTCTTCCCTACCTTATTCCTGTGCTGAGATACAGGCTGCTCCAACCTGCTGTAAAATGCTTGATTTCGAGAGTGAGCGAAACTAATGAAAACATTGTTGGGGTAAAACCTAAAGGGAAAGACCTAGCACCAAATCCAATTTGCCATCTGATCTAACTTCTGGAGGCAGTCAAAATGATCCTTAGAATTCTTCCCTACCTTATTCCTGTGCTGAGATACAGGCTGCTCCAACCTGCTGTAAAATGCTTGATTTCGAGAGTGAGCGAAACTAATGAAAACATTGTTGGGGTAAAACCTAAAGGGAAAGACCTAGCACCAAATCCAATTTGCCATCTGATCTAACTTCTGGAGGCAGTCAAAATGATCCTTAGAATTCTTCCCTACCTTATTCCTGTGCTGAGATACAGGCTGCTCCAACCTGCTGTAAAATGCTTGATTTCGAGAGTGAGCGAAACTAATGAAAACATTGTTGGGGTAAAACCTAAAGGGAAAGACCTAGCACCAAATCCAATTTGCCATCTGATCTAACTTCTGGAGGCAGTCAAAATGATCCTTAGAATTCTTCCCTACCTTATTCCTGTGCTGAGATACAGGCTGCTCCAACCTGCTGTAAAATGCTTGATTTCGAGAGTGAGCGAAACTAATGAAAACATTGTTGGGGTAAAACCTAAAGGGAAAGACCTAGCACCAAATCCAATTTGCCATCTGATCTAACTTCTGGAGGCAGTCAAAATGAGCCTTAGAATTCTTCCCTACCTTATTCCTGTGCTGAGATACAGGCTGCTCCAACCTGCTGTAAAATGCTTGATTTCGAGAGTGAGCGAAACTAATGAAAACATTGTTGGGGTAAAACCTAAAGGGAAAGACCTAGCACCAAATCCAATTTGCCATCTGATCTAACTTCTGGAGGCAGTCAAAATGATCCTTAGAATTCTTCCCTACCTTATTCCTGTGCTGAGATACAGGCTGCTCCAACCTGCTGTAAAATGCTTGATTTCGAGAGTGAGCGAAACTAATGAAAACATTGTTGGGGTAAAACCTAAAGGGAAAGACCTAGCACCAAATCCAATTTGCCATCTGATCTAACTTCTGGAGGCAGTCAAAATGATCCTTAGAATTCTTCCCTACCTTATTCCTGTGCTGAGATACAGGCTGCTCCAACCTGCTGTAAAATGCTTGATTTCGAGAGTGAGCGAAACTAATGAAAACATTGATGGGGTAAAACCTAAAGGGAAAGACCTAGCACCAAATCCAATTTGCCATCTGATCTAACTTCTGGAGGCAGTCAAAATGATCCTTAGAATTCTTCCCTACCTTATTCCTGTGCTGAGATACAGGCTGCTCCAACCTGCTGTAAAATGCTTGATTTCGAGAGTGAGCGAAACTAATGAAAACATTGTTGGGGTAAAACCTAAAGGGAAAGACCTAGCACCAAATCCAATTTGCCATCTGATCTAACTTCTGGAGGCAGTCCAAATGATCCTTAGAATTCTTCCCTACCTTATTCCTGTGCTGAGATACAGGCTGCTCCAACCTGCTGTAAAATGCTTGATTTCGAGAGTGAGCGAAACTAATGAAAACATTGTTGGGGTAAAACCTAAAGGGAAAGACCTAGCACCAAATTGCATTGGCCATCTGATCTAACTTCTGGAGGCAGTCAAAATGAGTATTTGAATTCTTCCCTACCTTATTCCTGTGCTGAGATACAGGCTGCTCCATCCTGCTGTAAAATGCTTGATTTCGAGAGTGAGCGAAACTAATGAAAACATTGTTGGGGTAAAACCTAAAGGGAAAGACCTAGCACCAAATCCAATTTGCCATCTGATCTAACTTCTGGAGGCAGTCAAAATGATCCTTAGAATTCTTCCCTACCTTATTCCTGTGCTGAGATACAGGCTGCTCCAACCTGCTGTAAAATGCTTGATTTCGAGAGTGAGCGAAACTAATGAAAACATCGTTGGGGTAAAACCTAAAGGGAAAGACCTAGCACCAAATCCAATTTGCCATCTGATCTAACTTCTGGAGGCAGTCAAAATGATCCTTAGAATTCTTCCCTACCTTATTCCTGTGCTGAGATACAGGCTGCTCCAACCTGCTGTAAAATGCTTGATTTCGAGAGTGAGCGAAACTAATGAAAACATTGTTGGGGTAAAACCTAAAGGGAAAGACCTAGCACCAAATCCAATTTGCCATCTGATCTAACTTCTGGAGGCAGTCAAAATGATCCTTAGAATTCTTCCCTACCTTATTCCTGTGCTGAGATACAGGCTGCTCCAACCTGCTGTAAAATGCTTGATTTCGAGAGTGAGCGAAACTAATGAAAACATTGTTGGGGTAAAACCTAAAGGGAAAGACCTAGCACCAAATCCAATTTGCCATCTGATCTAACTTCTGGAGGCAGTCAAAATGAGTATTTGAATTCTTCCCTACCTTATTCCTGTGCTGAGATACAGGCTGCTCCAACCTGCTGTAAAATGCTTGATTTCGAGAGTGAGCGAAACTAATGAAAACATTGTTGGGGTAAAACATAAAGGGAAAGGCCTAGCACCAAATTGCATTGGCCATCTGATCGAACTTCTGGAGGCAGTCAAAATGATCCTTAGAATTCTTCCCTACCTTATTCCTGTGCTGAGATACAGGCTGCTCCAACCTGCTGTAAAATGCTTGATTTCGAGAGTGAGCGAAACTAATGAAAACATTGTTGGGGTAAAACCTAAAGGGAAAGGCCTAGCACCAAATTGCATTGGCCATCTGATCTAACTTCTGGAGGCAGTCAAAATGAGTATTTGAATTCTTCCCTACCTTATTCCTGTGCTGAGATACAGGCTGCTCCAACCTGCTGTAAAATGCTTGATTTCGAGAGTGAGCGAAACTAATGAAAACATTGTTGGGGTAAAACCTAAAGGGAAAGGCCTAGCACCAAATTGCATTGGCCATCTGATCTAACTTCTGGAGGCAGTCAAAATGAGTATTTGAATTCTTCCCTACCTTATTCCTGTGCTGAGATACAGGCTGCTCCAACCTGCTGTAAAATGCTTGATTTCGAGAGTGAGCGAAACTAATGAAAACATTGTTGGGGTAAAACCTAAAGGGAAAGGCCTAGCACCAAATTGCATTGGCCATCTGATCTAACTTCTGGAGGCAGTCAAAATGAGTATTTGAATTCTTCCCTACCTTATTCCTGTGCTGAGATACAGGCTGCTCCAACCTGCTGTAAAATGCTTGATTTCGAGAGTGAGCGAAACTAATGAAAACATTGTTGGGGTAAAACCTAAAGGGAAAGGCCTAGCACCAAATTGCATTGGCCATCTGATCTAACTTCTGGAGGCAGTCAAAATGATCCTTAGAATTCTTCCCTACCTTATTCCTGTGCTCAGATACAGGCTGCTCCAACCTGCTGTAAAATGCTTGATTTTGAGAGTGAGCGAAACTAATGAAAACATTGTTGGGGTAAAACCTAAAGGGAAAGACCTAGCACCAAATTCCATTGGCCATCTGATCTAACTTCTGGAGGCAGTCAAAATGAGCCTTAGAATTCTTCCCTACCTTATTCCTGTGCTGAGATACAGGCTGCTCCAACCTGCTGTAAAATGCTTGATTTCGAGAGTGAGCGAAACTAATGAAAACATTGTTGGGGTAAAACCTAAAGGGAAAGACCTAGCACCAAATCCAATTTGCCATCTGATCTAACTTCTGGAGGCAGTCAAAATGATCCTTAGAATTCTTCCCTACCTTATTCCTGTGCTGAGATACAGGCTGCTCCAACCTGCTGTAAAATGCTTGATTTCGAGAGTGAGCGAAACTAATGAAAACATTGTTGGGGTAAAACCTAAAGGGAAAGACCTAGCACCAAATTCCATTGGCCATCTGATCTAACTTCTGGAGGCAGTCAAAATGAGTATTTGAATTCTTCCCTACCTTATTCCTGTGCTGAGATACAGGCTGCTCCAACCTGCTGTAAAATGCTTGATTTCGAGAGTGAGCGAAACTAATGAAAACATTGTTGGGGTAAAACCTAAAGGGAAAGACCTAGCACCAAATTCCATTGGCCATCTGATCTAACTTCTGGAGGCAGTCAAAATGATCCTTAGAATTCTTCCCTACCTTATTCCTGTGCTGAGATACAGGCTGCTCCAACCTGCTGTAAAATGCTTGATTTCGAGAGTGAGCGAAACTAATGAAAACATTGTTGGGGTAAAACCTAAAGGGAAAGACCTAGCACCAAATCCAATTTGCCATCTGATCTAACTTCTGGAGGCAGTCAAAATGATCCTTAGAATTCTTCCCTACCTTATTCCTGTGCTGAGATACAGGCTGCTCCAACCTGCTGTAAAATGCTTGATTTCGAGAGTGAGCGAAACTAATGAAAACATTGTTGGGGTAAAACCTAAAGGGAAAGACCTAGCACCAAATCCAATTTGCCATCTGATCTAACTTCTGGAGGCAGTCAAAATGAGCCTTAGAATTCTTCCCTACCTTATTCCTGTGCTGAGATACAGGCTGCTCCAACCTGCTGTAAAATGCTTGATTTCGAGAGTGAGCGAAACAAATGAAAACATTGTTGGGGTAAAACCTAAAGGGAAAGACCTAGCACCAAATCCAATTTGCCATCTGATCTAACTTCTGGAGGCAGTCAAAATGATCCTTAGAATTCTTCCCTACCTTATTCCTGTGCTGAGATACAGGCTGCTCCAACCTGCTGTAAAATGCTTGATTTCGAGAGTGAGCGAAACTAATGAAAACATTGTTGGGGTAAAACCTAAAGGGAAAGGCCTAGCACCAAATCCCATTTGCCATCTGATCTAACTTCTGGAGGCAGTCAAAATGATCCTTAGAATTCTTCCCTACCTTATTCCTGTGCTGAGATACAGGCTGCTCCAACCTGCTGTAAAATGCTTGATTTCGAGAGTGAGCGAAACTAATGAAAACATTGTTGGGGTAAAACCTAAAGGGAAAGACCTAGCACCAAATCCAATTTGCCATCTGATCTAACTTCTGGAGGCAGTCAAAATGATCCTTAGAATTCTTCCCTACCTTATTCCTGTGCTGAGATACAGGCTGCTCCAACCTGCTGTAAAATGCTTGATTTCGAGAGTGAGCGAAACTAATGAAAACATTGTTGGGGTAAAACCTAAAGGGAAAGACCTAGCACCAAATTGCATTGGCCATCTGATCTAACTTCTGGAGGCAGTCAAAATGATCCTTAGAATTCTTCCCTACCTTATTCCTGTGCTGAGATACAGGCTGCTCCAACCTGCTGTAAAATGCTTGATTTCGAGAGTGAGCGAAACTAATGAAAACATTGTTGGGGTAAAACCTAAAGGGAAAGACCTAGCACCAAATCCCATTTGCCATCTGATCTAACTTCTGGAGGCAGTCAAAATGATCCTTAGAATTCTTCCCTACCTTATTCCTGTGCTGAGATACAGGCTGCTCCAACCTGCTGTAAAATGCTTGATTTCGAGAGTGAGCGAAACTAATGAAAACATTGTTGGGGTAAAACCTAAAGGGAAAGACCTAGCACCAAATCCAATTTGCCATCTGATCTAACTTCTGGAGGCAGTCAAAATGATCCTTAGAATTCTTCCCTACCTTATTCCTGTGCTGAGATACAGGCTGCTCCAACCTGCTGTAAAATGCTTGATTTCGAGAGTGAGCGAAACTAATGAAAACATTGTTGGGGTAAAACCTAAAGGGAAAGACCTAGCACCAAATTCCATTGGCCATCTGATCTAACTTCTGGAGGCAGTCAAAATGAGTATTTGAATTCTTCCCTACCTTATTCCTGTGCTGAGATACAGGCTGCTCCAACCTGCTGTAAAATGCTTGATTTCGAGAGTGAGCGAAACTAATGAAAACATTGTTGGGGTAAAACCTAAAGGGAAAGACCTAGCACCAAATCCAATTTGCCATCTGATCTAACTTCTGGAGGCAGTCAAAATGATCCTTAGAATTCTTCCCTACCTTATTCCTGTGCTGAGATACAGGCTGCTCCAACCTGCTGTAAAATGCTTGATTTCGAGAGTGAGCGAAACTAATGAAAACATTGTTGGGGTAAAACCTAAAGGGAAAGACCTAGCACCAAATCCAATTTGCCATCTGATCTAACTTCTGGAGGCAGTCAAAATGATCCTTAGAATTCTTCCCTACCTTATTCCTGTGCTGAGATACAGGCTGCTCCAACCTGCTGTAAAATGCTTGATTTCGAGAGTGAGCGAAACTAATGAAAACATTGTTGGGGTAAAACCAAAAGGGAAAGACCTAGCACCAAATCCAATTTGCCATCTGATCTAACTTCTGGAGGCAGTCAAAATGATCCTTAGAATTCTTCCCTACCTTATTCCTGTGCTGAGATACAGGCTGCTCCAACCTGCTGTAAAATGCTTGATTTCGAGAGTGAGCGAAACTAATGAAAACATTGTTGGGGTAAAACCTAAAGGGAAAGACCTAGCACCAAATCCAATTTGCCATCTGATCTAACTTCTGGAGGCAGTCAAAATGATCCTTAGAATTCTTCCCTACCTTATTCCTGTGCTGAGATACAGGCTGCTCCAACCTGCTGTAAAATGCTTGATTTCGAGAGTGAGCGAAACTAATGAAAACATTGTTGGGGTAAAACCTAAAGGGAAAGGCCTAGCACCAAATCCCATTTGCCATCTGATCTAACTTCTGGAGGCAGTCAAAATGATCCTTAGAATTCTTCCCTACCTTATTCCTGTGCTGAGATACAGGCTGCTCCAACCTGCTGTAAAATGCTTGATTTCGAGAGTGAGCGAAACTAATGAAAACATTGTTGGGGTAAAACCTAAAGGGAAAGACCTAGCACCAAATCCAATTTGCCATCTGATCTAACTTCTGGAGGCAGTCAAAATGATCCTTAGAATTCTTCCCTACCTTATTCCTGTGCTGAGATACAGGCTGCTCCAACCTGCTGTAAAATGCTTGATTTCGAGAGTGAGCGAAACTAATGAAAACATTGTTGGGGTAAAACCTAAAGGGAAAGACCTAGCACCAAATTGCATTGGCCATCTGATCTAACTTCTGGAGGCAGTCAAAATGATCCTTAGAATTCTTCCCTACCTTATTCCTGTGCTGAGATACAGGCTGCTCCAACCTGCTGTAAAATGCTTGATTTCGAGAGTGAGCGAAACTAATGAAAACATTGTTGGGGTAAAACCTAAAGGGAAAGGCCTAGCACCAGATTGCATTGGCCATCTGATCTAACTTCTGGAGGCAGTCAAAATGAGTATTTGAATTCTTCCCTACCTTATTCCTGTGCTGAGATACAGGCTGCTCCAACCTGCTGTAAAATGCTTGATTTCGAGAGTGAGCGAAACTAATGAAAACATTGTTGGGGTAAAACCTAAAGGGAAAGACCTAGCACCAAATCCAATTTGCCATCTGATCTAACTTCTGGAGGCAGTCAAAATGATCCTTAGAATTCTTCCCTACCTTATTCCTGTGCTGAGATACAGGCTGCTCCAACCTGCTGTAAAATGCTTGATTTCGAGAGTGAGCGAAACTAATGAAAACATTGTTGGGGTAAAACCTAAAGGGAAAGACCTAGCACCAAATTGCATTGGCCATCTGATCTAACTTCTGGAGGCAGTCAAAATGATCCTTAGAATTCTTCCCTACCTTATTCCTGTGCTGAGATACAGGCTGCTCCAACCTGCTGTAAAATGCTTGATTTCGAGAGTGAGCGAAACTAATGAAAACATTGTTGGGGTAAAACCTAAAGGGAAAGACCTAGCACCAAATTGCATTGGCCATCTGATCTAACTTCTGGAGGCAGTCAAAATGATCCTTAGAATTCTTCCCTACCTTATTCCTGTGCTGAGATACAGGCTGCTCCAACCTGCTGTAAAATGCTTGATTTCGAGAGTGAGCGAAACTAATGAAAACATTGTTGGGGTAAAACCTAAAGGGAAAGACCTAGCACCAAATCCAATTTGCCATCTGATCTAACTTCTGGAGGCAGTCAAAATGATCCTTAGAATTCTTCCCTACCTTATTCCTGTGCTGAGATACAGGCTGCTCCAACCTGCTGTAAAATGCTTGATTTCGAGAGTGAGCGAAACTAATGAAAACATTGTTGGGGTAAAACCTAAAGGGAAAGACCTAGCACCAAATCCAATTTGCCATCTGATCTAACTTCTGGAGGCAGTCAAAATGATCCTTAGAATTCTTCCCTACCTTATTCCTGTGCTGAGATACAGGCTGCTCCAACCTGCTGTAAAATGCTTGATTTCGAGAGTGAGCGAAACTAATGAAAACATTGTTGGGGTAAAACCTAAAGGGAAAGACCTAGCACCAAATACAATTTGCCATCTGATCTAACTTCTGGAGGCAGTCAAAATGAGTATTTGAATTCTTCCCTACCTTATTCCTGTGCTGAGATACAGGCTGCTCCAACCTGCTGTAAAATGCTTGATTTTGAGAGTGAGCGAAACTAATGAAAACATTGTTGGGGTAAAACCTAAAGGGAAAGACCTAGCACCAAATCCAATTTGCCATCTGATCTAACTTCTGGAGGCAGTCAAAATGATCCTTAGAATTCTTCCCTACCTTATTCCTGTGCTGAGATACAGGCTGCTCCAACCTGCTGTAAAATGCTTGATTTCGAGAGTGAGCGAAACTAATGAAAACATTGTTGGGGTAAAACCTAAAGGGAAAGACCTAGCACCAAATTGCATTGGCCATCTGATCTAACTTCTGGAGGCAGTCAAAATGAGCCTTAGAATTCTTCCCTACCTTATTCCTGTGCTGAGATACAGGCTGCTCCAACCTGCTGTAAAATGCTTGATTTCGAGAGTGAGCGAAACTAATGAAAACATTGTTGGGGTAAAACCTAAAGGGAAAGACCTAGCACCAAATCCAATTTGCCATCTGATCTAACTTCTGGAGGCAGTCAAAATGATCCTTAGAATTCTTCCCTACCTTATTCCTGTGCTGAGATACAGGCTGCTCCAACCTGCTGTAAAATGCTTGATTTTGAGAGTGAGCGAAACTAATGAAAACATTGTTGGGGTAAAACCTAAAGGGAAAGACCTAGCACCAAATTCCATTGGCCATCTGATCTAACTTCTGGAGGCAGTCAAAATGATCCTTAGAATTCTTCCCTACCTTATTCCTGTGCTGAGATACAGGCTGCTCCAACCTGCTGTAAAATGCTTGATTTCGAGAGTGAGCGAAACTAATGGAAACATTGTTGGGGTAAAACCTAAAGGGAAAGACCTAGCACCAAATCCAATTTGCCATCTGATCTAACTTCTGGAGGCAGTCAAAATGATCCTTAGAATTCTTCCCTACCTTATTCCTGTGCTGAGATACAGGCTGCTCCAACCTGCTGTAAAATGCTTGATTTCGAGAGTGAGCGAAACTAATGAAAACATTGTTGGGGTAAAACCTAAAGGGAAAGACCTAGCACCAAATCCAATTTGCCATCTGATCTAACTTCTGGAGGCAGTCAAAATGATCCTTAGAATTCTTCCCTACCTTATTCCTGTGCTGAGATACAGGCTGCTCCAACCTGCTGTAAAATGCTTGATTTCGAGAGTGAGCGAAACTAATGAAAACATTGTTGGGGTAAAACCTAAAGGGAAAGACCTAGCACCAAATCCAATTTGCCATCTGATCTAACTTCTGGAGGCAGTCAAAATGATCCTTAGAATTCTTCCCTACCTTATTCCTGTGCTGAGATACAGGCTGCTCCAACCTGCTGTAAAATGCTTGATTTCGAGAGTGAGCGAAACTAATGAAAACATTGTTGGGGTAAAACCTAAAGGGAAAGACCTAGCACCAAATTGCATTGGCCATCTGATCTAACTTCTGGAGGCAGTCAAAATGAGCCTTAGAATTCTTCCCTACCTTATTCCTGTGCTGAGATACAGGCTGCTCCAACCTGCTGTAAAATGCTTGATTTCGAGAGTGAGCGAAACTAATGAAAACATTGTTGGGGTAAAACCTAAAGGGAAAGACCTAGCACCAAATTGCATTGGCCATCTGATCTAACTTCTGGAGGCAGTCAAAATGATCCTTAGAATTCTTCCCTACCTTATTCCTGTGCTGAGATACAGGCTGCTCCAACCTGCTGTAAAATGCTTGATTTCGAGAGTGAGCGAAACTAATGAAAACATTGTTGGGGTAAAACCTAAAGGGAAAGACCTAGCACCAAATTGCATTGGCCATCTGATCTAACTTCTGGAGGCAGTCAAAATGATCCTTAGAATTCTTCCCTACCTTATTCCTGTGCTGAGATACAGGCTGCTCCAACCTGCTGTAAAATGCTTGATTTCGAGAGTGAGCGAAACTAATGAAAACATTGTTGGGGTAAAACCTAAAGGGAAAGACCTAGCACCAAATCCAATTTGCCATCTGATCTAACTTCTGGAGGCAGTCAAAATGATCCTTAGAATTCTTCCCTACCTTATTCCTGTGCTGAGATACAGGCTGCTCCAACCTGCTGTAAAATGCTTGATTTCGAGAGTGAGCGAAACTAATGAAAACATTGTTGGGGTAAAACCTAAAGGGAAAGACCTAGCACCAAATCCAATTTGCCATCTGATCTAACTTCTGGAGGCAGTCAAAATGATCCTTAGAATTCTTCCCTACCTTATTCCTGTGCTGAGATACAGGCTGCTCCAACCTGCTGTAAAATGCTTGATTTCGAGAGTGAGCGAAACTAAAGAAAACATTGTTGGGGTAAAACCTAAAGGGAAAGACCTAGCACCAAATCCAATTTGCCATCTGATCTAACTTCTGGAGGCAGTCAAAATGAGTATTTGAATTCTTCCCTACCTTATTCCTGTGCTGAGATACAGGCTGCTCCAACCTGCTGTAAAATGCTTGATTTTGAGAGTGAGCGAAACTAATGAAAACATTGTTGGGGTAAAACCTAAAGGGAAAGACCTAGCACCAAATCCAATTTGCCATCTGATCTAACTTCTGGAGGCAGTCAAAATGATCCTTAGAATTCTTCCCTACCTTATTCCTGTGCTGAGATACAGGCTGCTCCAACCTGCTGTAAAATGCTTGATTTCGAGAGTGAGCGAAACTAATGAAAACATTGTTGGGGTAAAACCTAAAGGGAAAGACCTAGCACCAAATTGCATTGGCCATCTGATCTAACTTCTGGAGGCAGTCAAAATGAGCCTTAGAATTCTTCCCTACCTTATTCCTGTGCTGAGATACAGGCTGCTCCAACCTGCTGTAAAATGCTTGATTTCGAGAGTGAGCGAAACTAATGAAAACATTGTTGGGGTAAAACCTAAAGGGAAAGACCTAGCACCAAATCCAATTTGCCATCTGATCTAACTTCTGGAGGCAGTCAAAATGATCCTTAGAATTCTTCCCTACCTTATTCCTGTGCTGAGATACAGGCTGCTCCAACCTGCTGTAAAATGCTTGATTTCGAGAGTGAGCGAAACTAATGAAAACATTGTTGGGGTAAAACCTAAAGGGAAAGACCTAGCACCAAATTCCATTGGCCATCTGATCTAACTTCTGGAGGCAGTCAAAATGATCCTTAGAATTCTTCCCTACCTTATTCCTGTGCTGAGATACAGGCTGCTCCAACCTGCTGTAAAATGCTTGATTTCGAGAGTGAGCGAAACTAATGAAAACATTGTTGGGGTAAAACCTAAAGGGAAAGACCTAGCACCAAATCCAATTTGCCATCTGATCTAACTTCTGGAGGCAGTCAAAATGATCCTTAGAATTCTTCCCTACCTTATTCCTGTGCTGAGATACAGGCTGCTCCAACCTGCTGTAAAATGCTTGATTTCGAGAGTGAGCGAAACTAATGAAAACATTGTTGGGGTAAAACCTAAAGGGAAAGACCTAGCACCAAATCCAATTTGCCATCTGATCTAACTTCTGGAGGCAGCCAAAATGATCCTTAGAATTCTTCCCTACCTTATTCCTGTGCTGAGATACAGGCTGCTCCAACCTGCTGTAAAATGCTTGATTTCGAGAGTGAGCGAAACTAATGAAAACATTGTTGGGGTAAAACCTAAAGGGAAAGACCTAGCACCAAATCCAATTTGCCATCTGATCTAACTTCTGGAGGCAGTCAAAATGATCCTTAGAATTCTTCCCTACCTTATTCCTGTGCTGAGATACAGGCTGCTCCAACCTGCTGTAAAATGCTTGATTTCGAGAGTGAGCGAAACTAATGAAAACATTGTTGGGGTAAAACCTAAAGGGAAAGACCTAGCACCAAATCCAATTTGCCATCTGATCTAACTTCTGGAGGCAGTCAAAATGATCCTTAGAATTCTTCCCTACCTTATTCCTGTGCTGAGATACAGGCTGCTCCAACCTGCTGTAAAATGCTTGATTTCGAGAGTGAGCGAAACTAATGAAAACATTGTTGGGGTAAAACCTAAAGGGAAAGACCTAGCACCAAATCCAATTTGCCATCTGATCTAACTTCTGGAGGCAGTCAAAATGATCCTTAGAATTCTTCCCTACCTTATTCCTGTGCTGAGATACAGGCTGCTCCAACCTGCTGTAAAATGCTTGATTTCGAGAGTGAGCGAAACTAATGAAAACATTGTTGGGGTAAAACCTAAAGGGAAAGGCCTAGCACCAAATCCAATTTGCCATCTGATCTAACTTCTGGAGGCAGTCAAAATGAGTATTTGAATTCTTCCCTACCTTATTCCTGTGCTGAGATACAGGCTGCTCCAACCTGCTGTAAAATGCTTGATTTTGAGAGTGAGCGAAACTAATGAAAACATTGTTGGGGTAAAACCTAAAGGGAAAGACCTAGCACCAAATTGCATTGGCCATCTGATCTAACTTCTGGAGGCAGTCAAAATGATCCTTAGAATTCTTCCCTACCTTATTCCTGTGCTGAGATACAGGCTGCTCCAACCTGCTGTAAAATGCTTGATTTCGAGAGTGAGCGAAACTAATGAAAACATTGTTGGGGTAAAACCTAAAGGGAAAGACCTAGCACCAAATCCAATTTGCCATCTGATCTAACTTCTGGAGGCAGTCAAAATGATCCTTAGAATTCTTCCCTACCTTATTCCTGTGCTGAGATACAGGCTGCTCCAACCTGCTGTAAAATGCTTGATTTCGAGAGTGAGCGAAACTAATGAAAACATTGTTGGGGTAAAACCTAAAGGGAAAGACCTAGCACCAAATCCAATTTGCCATCTGATCTAACTTCTGGAGGCAGTCAAAATGATCCTTAGAATTCTTCCCTACCTTATTCCTGTGCTGAGATACAGGCTGCTCCAACCTGCTGTAAAATGCTTGATTTCGAGAGTGAGCGAAACTAAAGAAAACATTGTTGGGGTAAAACCTAAAGGGAAAGACCTAGCACCAAATCCAATTTGCCATCTGATCTAACTTCTGGAGGCAGTCAAAATGAGTATTTGAATTCTTCCCTACCTTATTCCTGTGCTGAGATACAGGCTGCTCCAACCTGCTGTAAAATGCTTGATTTTGAGAGTGAGCGAAACTAATGAAAACATTGTTGGGGTAAAACCTAAAGGGAAAGACCTAGCACCAAATCCAATTTGCCATCTGATCTAACTTCTGGAGGCAGTCAAAATGATCCTTAGAATTCTTCCCTA
This sequence comes from Melanerpes formicivorus, assembly GCF_026170545.1. Lineage (NCBI taxonomy): Eukaryota > Metazoa > Chordata > Aves > Piciformes > Picidae > Melanerpes > Melanerpes formicivorus. The sequence goes on along the minus strand of NW_027144426.1, from coordinate 10,100 downwards.
CCTTATTCCTGTGCTGAGATACAGGCTGCTCCAACCTGCTGTAAAATGCTTGATTTCGAGAGTGAGCGAAACTAATGAAAACATTGTTGGGGTAAAACCTAAAGGGAAAGACCTAGCACCAAATTGCATTGGCCATCTGCTCTAACTTCTGGAGGCAGTCAAAATGAGCCTTAGAATTCTTCCCTACCTTATTCCTGTGCTGAGATACAGGCTGCTCCAACCTGCTGTAAAATGCTTGATTTCGAGAGTGAGCGAAACTAATGAAAACATTGTTGGGGTAAAACCTAAAGGGAAAGACCTAGCACCAAATCCAATTTGCCATCTGATCTAACTTCTGGAGGCAGTCAAAATGATCCTTAGAATTCTTCCCTACCTTATTCCTGTGCTGAGATACAGGCTGCTCCAACCTGCTGTAAAATGCTTGATTTCGAGAGTGAGCGAAACTAATGAAAACATTGTTGGGGTAAAACCTAAAGGGAAAGACCTAGCACCAAATTCCATTGGCCATCTGATCTAACTTCTGGAGGCAGTCAAAATGATCCTTAGAATTCTTCCCTACCTTATTCCTGTGCTGAGATACAGGCTGCTCCAACCTGCTGTAAAATGCTTGATTTCGAGAGTGAGCGAAACTAATGAAAACATTGTTGGGGTAAAACCTAAAGGGAAAGACCTAGCACCAAATCCAATTTGCCATCTGATCTAACTTCTGGAGGCAGTCAAAATGATCCTTAGAATTCTTCCCTACCTTATTCCTGTGCTGAGATACAGGCTGCTCCAACCTGCTGTAAAATGCTTGATTTCGAGAGTGAGCGAAACTAATGAAAACATTGTTGGGGTAAAACCTAAAGGGAAAGACCTAGCACCAAATCCAATTTGCCATCTGATCTAACTTCTGGAGGCAGTCAAAATGATCCTTAGAATTCTTCCCTACCTTATTCCTGTGCTGAGATACAGGCTGCTCCAACCTGCTGTAAAATGCTTGATTTCGAGAGTGAGCGAAACTAATGAAAACATTGTTGGGGTAAAACCTAAAGGGAAAGACCTAGCACCAAATCCAATTTGCCATCTGATCTAACTTCTGGAGGCAGTCAAAATGATCCTTAGAATTCTTCCCTACCTTATTCCTGTGCTGAGATACAGGCTGCTCCAACCTGCTGTAAAATGCTTGATTTCGAGAGTGAGCGAAACTAATGAAAACATTGTTGGGGTAAAACCTAAAGGGAAAGACCTAGCACCAAATCCAATTTGCCATCTGATCTAACTTCTGGAGGCAGTCAAAATGATCCTTAGAATTCTTCCCTACCTTATTCCTGTGCTGAGATACAGGCTGCTCCAACCTGCTGTAAAATGCTTGATTTCGAGAGTGAGCGAAACTAATGAAAACATTGTTGGGGTAAAACCTAAAGGGAAAGACCTAGCACCAAATCCAATTTGCCATCTGATCTAACTTCTGGAGGCAGTCAAAATGATCCTTAGAATTCTTCCCTACCTTATTCCTGTGCTGAGATACAGGCTGCTCCAACCTGCTGTAAAATGCTTGATTTCGAGAGTGAGCGAAACTAATGAAAACATTGTTGGGGTAAAACCTAAAGGGAAAGGCCTAGCACCAAATCCAATTTGCCATCTGATCTAACTTCTGGAGGCAGTCAAAATGAGTATTTGAATTCTTCCCTACCTTATTCCTGTGCTGAGATACAGGCTGCTCCCAACCTGCTGTAAAATGCTTGATTTTGAGAGTGAGCGAAACTAATGAAAACATTGTTGGGTAAAACCTAAAGGGAAAGACCTAGCACCAAATCCAATTTGCCATCTGATCTAACTTCTGGAGGCAGTCAAAATGATCCTTAGAATTCTTCCCTACCTTATTCCTGTGCTGAGATACAGGCTGCTCCAACCTGCTGTAAAATGCTTGATTTCGAGAGTGAGCGAAACTAATGAAAACATTGTTGGGGTAAAACCTAAAGGGAAAGACCTAGCACCAAATCCAATTTGCCATCTGATCTAACCTTCTGGAGGCAGTCAAAATGAGCCTTAGAATTCTTCCCTACCTTATTCCTGTGCTGAGATACAGGCTGCTCCAACCTGCTGTAAAATGCTTGATTTCGAGAGTGAGCGAAACTAATGAAAACATTGTTGGGGTAAAACCTAAAGGGAAAGACCTAGCACCAAATCCAATTTGCCATCTGATCTAACTTCTGGAGGCAGTCAAAATGAGCCTTAGAATTCTTCCCTACCTTATTCCTGTGCTGAGATACAGGCTGCTCCAACCTGCTGTAAAATGCTTGATTTCGAGAGTGAGCGAAACTAATGAAAACATTGTTGGGGTAAAACCTAAAGGGAAAGACCTAGCACCAAATTCCATTGGCCATCTGATCTAACTTCTGGAGGCAGTCAAAATGATCCTTAGAATTCTTCCCTACCTTATTCCTGTGCTGAGATACAGGCTGCTCCAACCTGCTGTAAAATGCTTGATTTCGAGAGTGAGCGAAACTAATGAAAACATTGTTGGGGTAAAACCTAAAGGGAAAGACCTAGCACCAAATCCAATTTGCCATCTGATCTAACTTCTGGAGGCAGTCAAAATGATCCTTAGAATTCTTCCCTACCTTATTCCTGTGCTGAGATACAGGCTGCTCCAACCTGCTGTAAAATGCTTGATTTCGAGAGTGAGCGAAACTAATGAAAACATTGTTGGGGTAAAACCTAAAGGGAAAGACCTAGCACCAAATCCAATTTGCCATCTGATCTAACTTCTGGAGGCAGTCAAAATGAGCCTTAGAATTCTTCCCTACCTTATTCCTGTGCTGAGATACAGGCTGCTCCAACCTGCTGTAAAATGCTTGATTTCGAGAGTGAGCGAAACTAATGAAAACATTGTTGGGGTAAAACCTAAAGGGAAAGACCTAGCACCAAATCCAATTTGCCATCTGATCTAACTTCTGGAGGCAGTCAAAATGATCCTTAGAATTCTTCCCTACCTTATTCCTGTGCTGAGATACAGGCTGCTCCAACCTGCTGTAAAATGCTTGATTTCGAGAGTGAGCGAAACTAATGAAAACATTGTTGGGGTAAAACCTAAAGGGAAAGACCTAGCACCAAATTCCATTGGCCATCTGATCTAACTTCTGGAGGCAGTCAAAATGATCCTTAGAATTCTTCCCTACCTTATTCCTGTGCTGAGATACAGGCTGCTCCAACCTGCTGTAAAATGCTTGATTTCGAGAGTGAGCGAAACTAATGAAAACATTGTTGGGGTAAAACCTAAAGGGGAAAGACCTAGCACCAAATCCAATTTGCCATCTGATCTAACTTCTGGAGGCAGTCAAAATGATCCTTAGAATTCTTCCCTACCTTATTCCTGTGCTGAGATACAGGCTGCTCCAACCTGCTGTAAAATGCTTGATTTCGAGAGTGAGCGAAACTAATGAAAACATTGTTGGGGTAAAACCTAAAGGGAAAGACCTAGCACCAAATCCAATTTGCCATCTGATCTAACTTCTGGAGGCAGTCAAAATGATCCTTAGAATTCTTCCCTACCTTATTCCTGTGCTGAGATACAGGCTGCTCCAACCTGCTGTAAAATGCTTGATTTCGAGAGTGAGCGAAACTAATGAAAACATTGTTGGGGTAAAACCTAAAGGGAAAGACCTAGCACCAAATCCAATTTGCCATCTGATCTAACTTCTGGAGGCAGTCAAAATGATCCTTAGAATTCTTCCCTACCTTATTCCTGTGCTGAGATACAGGCTGCTCCAACCTGCTGTAAAATGCTTGATTTCGAGAGTGAGCGAAAGTAATGAAAACATTGTTGGGGTAAAACCTAAAGGGAAAGACCTAGCACCAAATCCAATTTGCCATCTGATCTAACTTCTGGAGGCAGTCAAAATGATCCTTAGAATTCTTCCCTACCTTATTCCTGTGCTGAGATACAGGCTGCTCCAACCTGCTGTAAAATGCTTGATTTCGAGAGTGAGCGAAACTAATGAAAACATTGTTGGGGTAAAACCTAAAGGGAAAGACCTAGCACCAAATCCAATTTGCCATCTGATCTAACTTCTGGAGGCAGTCAAAATGATCCTTAGAATTCTTCCCTACCTTATTCCTGTGCTGAGATACAGGCTGCTCCAACCTGCTGTAAAATGCTTGATTTCGAGAGTGAGCGAAACTAATGAAAACATTGTTGGGGTAAAACCTAAAGGGAAAGACCTAGCACCAAATCCAATTTGCCATCTGATCTAACTTCTGGAGGCAGTCAAAATGAGTATTTGAATTCTTCCCTACTTTATTCCTGTGCTGAGATACAGGCTGCTCCAACCTGCTGTAAAATGCTTGATTTCGAGAGTGAGCGAAACTAATGAAAACATTGTTGGGGTAAAACCTAAAGGGAAAGACCTAGCACCAAATCCAATTTGCCATCTGATCTAACTTCTGGAGGCAGTCAAAATGATCCTTAGAATTCTTCCCTACCTTATTCCTGTGCTGAGATACAGGCTGCTCCAACCTGCTGTAAAATGCTTGATTTCGAGAGTGAGCGAAACTAATGAAAACATTGTTGGGGTAAAACCTAAAGGGAAAGACCTAGCACCAAATCCAATTTGCCATCTGATCTAACTTCTGGAGGCAGTCAAAATGATCCTTAGAATTCTTCCCTACCTTATTCCTGTGCTGAGATACAGGCTGCTCCAACCTGCTGTAAAATGCTTGATTTCGAGAGTGAGCGAAACTAATGAAAACATTGTTGGGGTAAAACCTAAAGGGAAAGACCTAGCACCAAATCCAATTTGCCATCTGATCTAACTTCTGGAGGCAGTCAAAATGATCCTTAGAATTCTTCCCTACCTTATTCCTGTGCTGAGATACAGGCTGCTCCAACCTGCTGTAAAATGCTTGATTTCGAGAGTGAGCGAAACTAATGAAAACATTGTTGGGGTAAAACCTAAAGGGAAAGACCTAGCACCAAATCCAATTTGCCATCTGATCTAACTTCTGGAGGCAGTCAAAATGATCCTTAGAATTCTTCCCTACCTTATTCCTGTGCTGAGATACAGGCTGCTCCAACCTGCTGTAAAATGCTTGATTTCGAGAGTGAGCGAAACTAATGAAAACATTGTTGGGGTAAAACCTAAAGGGAAAGACCTAGCACCAAATCCAATTTGCCATCTGATCTAACTTCTGGAGGCAGTCAAAATGAGCCTTAGAATTCTTCCCTACCTTATTCCTGTGCTGAGATACAGGCTGCTCCAACCTGCTGTAAAATGCTTGATTTCGAGAGTGAGCGAAACTAATGAAAACATTGTTGGGGTAAAACCTAAAGGGAAAGACCTAGCACCAAATCCAATTTGCCATCTGATCTAACTTCTGGAGGCAGTCAAAATGATCCTTAGAATTCTTCCCTACCTTATTCCTGTGCTGAGATACAGGCTGCTCCAACCTGCTGTAAAATGCTTGATTTCGAGAGTGAGCGAAACTAATGAAAACATTGTTGGGGTAAAACCTAAAGGGAAAGACCTAGCACCAAATCCAATTTGCCATCTGATCTAACTTCTGGAGGCAGTCAAAATGATCCTTAGAATTCTTCCCTACCTTATTCCTGTGCTGAGATACAGGCTGCTCCAACCTGCTGTAAAATGCTTGATTTCGAGAGTGAGCGAAACTAATGAAAACATTGTTGGGGTAAAACCTAAAGGGAAAGACCTAGCACCAAATCCAATTTGCCATCTGATCTAACTTCTGGAGGCAGTCAAAATGATCCTTAGAATTCTTCCCTACCTTATTCCTGTGCTGAGATACAGGCTGCTCCAACCTGCTGTAAAATGCTTGATTTCGAGAGTGAGCGAAACTAATGAAAACATTGTTGGGGTAAAACCTAAAGGGAAAGACCTAGCACCAAATTCCATTGGCCATCTGATCTAACTTCTGGAGGCAGTCAAAATGATCCTTAGAATTCTTCCCTACCTTATTCCTGTGCTGAGATACAGGCTGCTCCAACCTGCTGTAAAATGCTTGATTTCGAGAGTGAGCGAAACTAATGAAAACATTGTTGGGGTAAAACCTAAAGGGAAAGACCTAGCACCAAATCCAATTTGCCATCTGATCTAACTTCTGGAGGCAGTCAAAATGATCCTTAGAATTCTTCCCTACCTTATTCCTGTGCTGAGATACAGGCTGCTCCAACCTGCTGTAAAATGCTTGATTTCGAGAGTGAGCGAAACTAATGAAAACATTGTTGGGGTAAAACCTAAAGGGAAAGACCTAGCACCAAATCCAATTTGCCATCTGATCTAACTTCTGGAGGCAGTCAAAATGAGCCTTAGAATTCTTCCCTACCTTATTCCTGTGCTGAGATACAGGCTGCTCCAACCTGCTGTAAAATGCTTGATTTCGAGAGTGAGCGAAACTAATGAAAACATTGTTGGGGTAAAACCTAAAGGGAAAGACCTAGCACCAAATCCAATTTGCCATCTGATCTAACTTCTGGAGGCAGTCAAAATGATCCTTAGAATTCTTCCCTACCTTATTCCTGTGCTGAGATACAGGCTGCTCCAACCTGCTGTAAAATGCTTGATTTCGAGAGTGAGCGAAAGTAATGAAAACATTGTTGGGGTAAAACCTAAAGGGAAAGACCTAGCACCAAATCCAATTTGCCATCTGATCTAACTTCTGGAGGCAGTCAAAATGATCCTTAGAATTCTTCCCTACCTTATTCCTGTGCTGAGATACAGGCTGCTCCAACCTGCTGTAAAATGCTTGATTTCGAGAGTGAGCGAAACTAATGAAAACATTGTTGGGGTAAAACCTAAAGGGAAAGGCCTAGCACCAAATCCAATTTGCCATCTGATCTAACTTCTGGAGGCAGTCAAAATGATCCTTAGAATTCTTTCCCTACCTTATTCCTGTGCTGAGATACAGGCTGCTCCAACCTGCTGTAAAATGCTTGATTTCGAGAGTGAGCGAAACTAATGAAAACATTGTTGGGGTAAAACCTAAAGGGAAAGGCCTAGCACCAAATCCAATTTGCCATCTGATCTAACTTCTGGAGGCAGTCAAAATGATCCTTAGAATTCTTCCGTACCTTATTCCTGTGCTGAGATACAGGCTGCTCCAACCTGCTGTAAAATGCTTGATTTTGAGAGTGAGCGAAACTAATGAAAACATTGTTGGGGTAAAACCTAAAGGGAAAGACCTAGCACCAAATCCAATTTGCCATCTGATCTAACTTCTGGAGGCAGTCAAAATGATCCTTAGAATTCTTCCCTACCTTATTCCTGTGCTGAGATACAGGCTGCTCCAACCTGCTGTAAAATGCTTGATTTCGAGAGTGAGCGAAACTAATGAAAACATTGTTGGGGTAAAACCTAAAGGGAAAGACCTAGCACCAAATCCAATTTGCCATCTGATCTAACTTCTGGAGGCAGTCAAAATGATCCTTAGAATTCTTCCCTACCTTATTCCTGTGGTGAGGTACAGGCTGCTCCAACCTGCTGTAAAATGCTTGATTTCGAGAGTGAGCGAAACTAATGAAAACATTGTTGGGGTAAAACCTAAAGGGAAAGACCTAGCACCAAATCCAATTTGCCATCTGATCTAACTTCTGGAGGCAGTCAAAATGATCCTTAGAATTCTTCCCTACCTTATTCCTGTGCTGAGATACAGGCTGCTCCAACCTGCTGTAAAATGCTTGATTTCGAGAGGTGAGCGAAACTAATGAAAACATTGTTGGGGTAAAACCTAAAGGGAAAGACCTAGCACCAAATTCCATTGGCCATCTGATCTAACTTCTGGAGGCAGTCAAAATGATCCTTAGAATTCTTCCCTACCTTATTCCTGTGCTGAGATACAGGCTGCTCCAACCTGCTGTAAAATGCTTGATTTCGAGAGTGAGCGAAACTAATGAAAACATTGTTGGGGTAAAACCTAAAGGGAAAGACCTAGCACCAAATCCAATTTGCCATCTGATCTAACTTCTGGAGGCAGTCAAAATGATCCTTAGAATTCTTCCCTACCTTATTCCTGTGCTGAGATACAGGCTGCTCCAACCTGCTGTAAAATGCTTGATTTCGAGAGTGAGCGAAACTAATGAAAACATTGTTGGGGTAAAACCTAAAGGGAAAGACCTAGCACCAAATCCAATTTGCCATCTGATCTAACTTCTGGAGGCAGTCAAAATGAGCCTTAGAATTCTTCCCTACCTTATTCCTGTGCTGAGATACAGGCTGCTCCAACCTGCTGTAAAATGCTTGATTTCGAGAGTGAGCGAAACTAATGAAAACATTGTTGGGGTAAAACCTAAAGGGAAAGACCTAGCACCAAATCCAATTTGCCATCTGATCTAACTTCTGGAGGCAGTCAAAATGATCCTTAGAATTCTTCCCTACCTTATTCCTGTGCTGAGATACAGGCTGCTCCAACCTGCTGTAAAATGCTTGATTTCGAGAGTGAGCGAAACTAATGAAAACATTGTTGGGGTAAAACCTAAAGGGAAAGACCTAGCACCAAATCCAATTTGCCATCTGATCTAACTTCTGGAGGCAGTCAAAATGATCCTTAGAATTCTTCCCTACCTTATTCCTGTGCTGAGATACAGGCTGCTCCAACCTGCTGTAAAATGCTTGATTTCGAGAGTGAGCGAAACTAATGAAAACATTGTTGGGGTAAAACCTAAAGGGAAAGGCCTAGCACCAAATCCAATTTGCCATCTGATCTAACTTCTGGAGGCAGTCAAAATGATCCTTAGAATTCTTCCCTACCTTATTCCTGTGCTGAGATACAGGCTGCTCCAACCTGCTGTAAAATGCTTGATTTCGAGAGTGAGCGAAACTAATGAAAACATTGTTGGGGTAAAACCTAAAGGGAAAGGCCTAGCACCAAATCCAATTTGCCATCTGATCTAACTTCTGGAGGCAGTCAAAATGATCCTTAGAATTCTTCCGTACCTTATTCCTGTGCTGAGATACAGGCTGCTCCAACCTGCTGTAAAATGCTTGATTTTGAGAGTGAGCGAAACTAATGAAAACATTGTTGGGGTAAAACCTAAAGGGAAAGACCTAGCACCAAATCCAATTTGCCATCTGATCTAACTTCTGGAGGCAGTCAAAATGATCCTTAGAATTCTTCCCTACCTTATTCCTGTGCTGAGATACAGGCTGCTCCAACCTGCTGTAAAATGCTTGATTTCGAGAGTGAGCGAAACTAATGAAAACATTGTTGGGGTAAAACCTAAAGGGAAAGACCTAGCACCAAATCCAATTTGCCATCTGATCTAACTTCTGGAGGCAGTCAAAATGATCCTTAGAATTCTTCCCTACCTTATTCCTGTGGTGAGGTACAGGCTGCTCCAACCTGCTGTAAAATGCTTGATTTCGAGAGTGAGCGAAACTAATGAAAACATTGTTGGGGTAAAACCTAAAGGGGAAAGACCTAGCACCAAATCCAATTTGCCATCTGATCTAACTTCTGGAGGCAGTCAAAATGATCCTTAGAATTCTTCCCTACCTTATTCCTGTGCTGAGATACAGGCTGCTCCAACCTGCTGTAAAATGCTTGATTTCGAGAGTGAGCGAAACTAATGAAAACATTGTTGGGGTAAAACCTAAAGGGAAAGACCTAGCACCAAATCCAATTTGCCATCTGATCTAACTTCTGGAGGCAGTCAAAATGATCCTTAGAATTCTTCCCTACCTTATTCCTGTGCTGAGATACAGGCTGCTCCAACCTGCTGTAAAATGCTTGATTTCGAGAGTGAGCGAAACTAATGAAAACATTGTTGGGGTAAAACCTAAAGGGAAAGACCTAGCACCAAATCCAATTTGCCATCTGATCTAACTTCTGGAGGCAGTCAAAATGATCCTTAGAATTCTTCCCTACCTTATTCCTGTGCTGAGATACAGGCTGCTCCAACCTGCTGTAAAATGCTTGATTTCGAGAGTGAGCGAAACTAATGAAAACATTGTTGGGGTAAAACCTAAAGGGAAAGACCTAGCACCAAATCCAATTTGCCATCTGATCTAACTTCTGGAGGCAGTCAAAATGATCCTTAGAATTCTTCCCTACCTTATTCCTGTGCTGAGATACAGGCTGCTCCAACCTGCTGTAAAATGCTT
>NW_027144425.1:0-37635 GCF_026170545.1 Melanerpes formicivorus | reverse complement strand
TCCCTACCTTATTCCTGTGCTGAGATACAGGCTGCTCCAACCTGCTGTAAAATGCTTGATTTCGAGAGTGAGCGAAACTAATGAAAACATTGTTGGGGTAAAACCTAAAGGGAAAGACCTAGCACCCAAATCCAATTTGCCATCTGATCTAACTTCTGGAGGCAGTCAAAATGAGCCTTAGAATTCTTCCCCTACCTTATTCCTGTGCTGAGATACAGGCTGCTCCAACCTGCTGTAAAATGCTTGATTTCGAGAGTGAGCGAAACTAATGAAAACATTGTTGGGGTAAAACCTAAAGGGAAAGACCTAGCACCAAATCCAATTTGCCATCTGATCTAACTTCTGGAGGCAGTCAAAATGATCCTTAGAATTCTTCCCTACCTTATTCCTGTGCTGAGATACAGGCTGCTCCAACCTGCTGTAAAATGCTTGATTTCGAGAGTGAGCGAAACTAATGAAAACATTGTTGGGGTAAAACCTAAAGGGAAAGACCTAGCACCAAATCCAATTTGCCATCTGATCTAACTTCTGGAGGCAGTCAAAATGAGCCTTCGAATTCTTCCCTACCTTATTCCTGTGCTGAGATACAGGCTGCTCCAACCTGCTGTAAAATGCTTGATTTCGAGAGTGAGCGAAACTAATGAAAACATTGTTGGGGTAAAACCTAAAGGGAAAGACCTAGCACCAAATCCAATTTGCCATCTGATCTAACTTCTGGAGGCAGTCAAAATGAGCCTTAGAATTCTTCCCTACCTTATTCCTGTGCTGAGATACAGGCTGCTCCAACCTGCTGTAAAATGCTTGATTTCGAGAGTGAGCGAAACTAATGAAAACATTGTTGGGGTAAAACCTAAAGGGAAAGACCTAGCACCAAATCCAATTTGCCATCTGATCTAACTTCTGGAGGCAGTCAAAATGAGCCTTAGAATTCTTCCCTACCTTATTCCTGTGCTGAGATACAGGCGTCTCCAACCTGCTGTAAAATGCTTGATTTCGAGAGTGAGCGAAACTAATGAAAACATTGTTGGGGTAAAACCTAAAGGGAAAGACCTAGCACCAAATCCAATTTGCCATCTGATCTAACTTCTGGAGGCAGTCAAAATGAGCCTTAGAATTCTTCCCTACCTTATTCCTGTGCTGAGATACAGGCTGCTCCAACCTGCTGTAAAATGCTTGATTTCGAGAGTGAGCGAAACTAATGAAAACATTGTTGGGGTAAAACCTAAAGGGAAAGACCTAGCACCAAATCCAATTTGCCATCTGATCTAACTTCTGGAGGCAGTCAAAATGAGCCTTAGAATTCTTCCCTACCTTATTCCTGTGCTGAGATACAGGCTGCTCCAACCTGCTGTAAAATGCTTGATTTCGAGAGTGAGCGAAACTAATGAAAACATTGTTGGGGTAAAACCTAAAGGGAAAGACCTAGCACCAAATCCAATTTGCCATCTGATCTAACTTCTGGAGGCAGTCAAAATGAGCCTTAGAATTCTTCCCTACCTTATTCCTGTGCTGAGATACAGGCTGCTCCAACCTGCTGTAAAATGCTTGATTTCGAGAGTGAGCGAAACTAATGAAAACATTGTTGGGGTAAAACCTAAAGGGAAAGACCTAGCACCAAATCCAATTTGCCATCTGATCTAACTTCTGGAGGCAGTCAAAATGAGCCTTAGAATTCTTCCCTACCTTATTCCTGTGCTGAGATACAGGCTGCTCCAACCTGCTGTAAAATGCTTGATTTCGAGAGTGAGCGAAACTAATGAAAACATTGTTGGGGTAAAACCTAAAGGGAAAGACCTAGCACCAAATCCAATTTGCCATCTGATCTAACTTCTGGAGGCAGTCAAAATGAGCCTTAGAATTCTTCCCTACCTTATTCCTGTGCTGAGATACAGGCTGCTCCAACCTGCTGTAAAATGCTTGATTTCGAGAGTGAGCGAAACTAATGAAAACATTGTTGGGGTAAAACCTAAAGGGAAAGACCTAGCACCAAATCCAATTTGCCATCTGATCTAACTTCTGGAGGCAGTCAAAATGAGCCTTAGAATTCTTCCCTACCTTATTCCTGTGCTGAGATACAGGCTGCTCCAACCTGCTGTAAAATGCTTGATTTCGAGAGTGAGCGAAACTAATGAAAACATTGTTGGGGTAAAACCTAAAGGGAAAGACCTAGCACCAAATCCAATTTGCCATCTGATCTAACTTCTGGAGGCAGTCAAAATGAGCCTTCGAATTCTTCCCTACCTTATTCCTGTGCTGAGATACAGGCTGCTCCAACCTGCTGTAAAATGCTTGATTTCGAGAGTGAGCGAAACTAATGAAAACATTGTTGGGGTAAAACCTAAAGGGAAAGACCTAGCACCAAATCCAATTTGCCATCTGATCTAACTTCTGGAGGCAGTCAAAATGAGCCTTAGAATTCTTCCCTACCTTATTCCTGTGCTGAGATACAGGCTGCTCCAACCTGCTGTAAAATGCTTGATTTCGAGAGTGAGCGAAACTAATGAAAACATTGTTGGGGTAAAACCTAAAGGGAAAGACCTAGCACCAAATCCAATTTGCCATCTGATCTAACTTCTGGAGGCAGTCAAAATGAGCCTTAGAATTCTTCCCTACCTTATTCCTGTGCTGAGATACAGGCTGCTCCAACCTGCTGTAAAATGCTTGATTTCGAGAGTGAGCGAAACTAATGAAAACATTGTTGGGGGTAAAACCTAAAGGGAAAGACCTAGCACCAAATCCAATTTGCCATCTGATCTAACTTCTGGAGGCAGTCAAAATGATCCTTAGAATTCTTCCCTACCTTATTCCTGTGCTGAGATACAGGCTGCTCCAACCTGCTGTAAAATGCTTGATTTCGAGAGTGAGCGAAACTAATGAAAACATTGTTGGGGTAAAACCTAAAGGGAAAGACCTAGCACCAAATCCAATTTGCCATCTGATCTAACTTCTGGAGGCAGTCAAAATGAGCCTTAGAATTCTTCCCTACCTTATTCCTGTGCTGAGATACAGGCTGCTCCAACCTGCTGTAAAATGCTTGATTTCGAGAGTGAGCGAAACTAATGAAAACATTGTTGGGGTAAAACCTAAAGGGAAAGACCTAGCACCAAATCCAATTTGCCATCTGATCTAACTTCTGGAGGCAGTCAAAATGATCCTTAGAATTCTTCCCTACCTTATTCCTGTGCTGAGATACAGGCTGCTCCAACCTGCTGTAAAATGCTTGATTTCGAGAGTGAGCGAAACTAATGAAAACATTGTTGGGGTAAAACCTAAAGGGAAAGACCTAGCACCAAATCCAATTTGCCATCTGATCTAACTTCTGGAGGCAGTCAAAATGATCCTTAGAATTCTTCCCTACCTTATTCCTGTGCTGAGATACAGGCTGCTCCAACCTGCTGTAAAATGCTTGATTTCGAGAGTGAGCGAAACTAATGAAAACATTGTTGGGGTAAAACCTAAAGGGAAAGACCTAGCACCAAATCCAATTTGCCATCTGATCTAACTTCTGGAGGCAGTCAAAATGAGCCTTAGAATTCTTCCCTACCTTATTCCTGTGCTGAGATACAGGCTGCTCCAACCTGCTGTAAAATGCTTGATTTCGAGAGTGAGCGAAACTAATGAAAACATTGTTGGGGTAAAACCTAAAGGGAAAGACCTAGCACCAAATCCAATTTGCCATCTGATCTAACTTCTGGAGGCAGTCAAAATGAGCCTTAGAATTCTTCCCTACCTTATTCCTGTGCTGAGATACAGGCTGCTCCAACCTGCTGTAAAATGCTTGATTTCGAGAGTGAGCGAAACTAATGAAAACATTGTTGGGGTAAAACCTAAAGGGAAAGACCTAGCACCAAATCCAATTTGCCATCTGATCTAACTTCTGGAGGCAGTCAAAATGATCCTTAGAATTCTTCCCTACCTTATTCCTGTGCTGAGATACAGGCTGCTCCAACCTGCTGTAAAATGCTTGATTTCGAGAGTGAGCGAAACTAATGAAAACATTGTTGGGGTAAAACCTAAAGGGAAAGACCTAGCACCAAATCCAATTTGCCATCTGATCTAACTTCTGGAGGCAGTCAAAATGAGCCTTAGAATTCTTCCCTACCTTATTCCTGTGCTGAGATACAGGCTGCTCCAACCTGCTGTAAAATGCTTGATTTCGAGAGTGAGCGAAACTAATGAAAACATTGTTGGGGTAAAACCTAAAGGGAAAGACCTAGCACCAAATCCAATTTGCCATCTGATCTAACTTCTGGAGGCAGTCAAAATGAGCCTTAGAATTCTTCCCTACCTTATTCCTGTGCTGAGATACAGGCTGCTCCAACCTGCTGTAAAATGCTTGATTTCGAGAGTGAGCGAAACTAATGAAAACATTGTTGGGGTAAAACCTAAAGGGAAAGACCTAGCACCAAATCCAATTTGCCATCTGATCTAACTTCTGGAGGCAGTCAAAATGAGCCTTAGAATTCTTCCCTACCTTATTCCTGTGCTGAGATACAGGCTGCTCCAACCTGCTGTAAAATGCTTGATTTCGAGAGTGAGCGAAACTAATGAAAACATTGTTGGGGTAAAACCTAAAGGGAAAGACCTAGCACCAAATCCAATTTGCCATCTGATCTAACTTCTGGAGGCAGTCAAAATGAGCCTTAGAATTCTTCCCTACCTTATTCCTGTGCTGAGATACAGGCTGCTCCAACCTGCTGTAAAATGCTTGATTTCGAGAGTGAGCGAAACTAATGAAAACATTGTTGGGGTAAAACCTAAAGGGAAAGACCTAGCACCAAATCCAATTTGCCATCTGATCTAACTTCTGGAGGCAGTCAAAATGAGCCTTAGAATTCTTCCCTACCTTATTCTTGTGCTGAGATACAGGCCCGCTCCAACCTGCTGTAAAATGCTTGATTTCGAGCGTGAGCGAAACTAATGAAAACATTGTTGGGGTAAAACCTAAAGGGAAAGACCTAGCACCAAATCCAATTTGCCATCTGATCTAACTTCTGGAGGCAGTCAAAATGAGCCTTAGAATTCTTCCCTACCTTATTCCTGTGCTGAGATACAGGCTGCTCCAACCTGCTGTAAAATGCTTGATTTCGAGAGTGAGCGAAACTAATGAAAACATTGTTGGGGTAAAACCTAAAGGGAAAGACCTAGCACCAAATCCAATTTGCCATCTGATCTAACTTCTGGAGGCAGTCAAAATGAGCCTTAGAATTCTTCCCTACCTTATTCCTGTGCTGAGATACAGGCTGCTCCAACCTGCTGTAAAATGCTTGATTTCGAGAGTGAGCGAAACTAATGAAAACATTGTTGGGGTAAAACCTAAAGGGAAAGACCTAGCACCAAATCCAATTTGCCATCTGATCTAACTTCTGGAGGCAGTCAAAATGAGCCTTAGAATTCTTCCCTACCTTATTCCTGTGCTGAGATACAGGCTGCTCCAACCTGCTGTAAAATGCTTGATTTCGAGAGTGAGCGAAACTAATGAAAACATTGTTGGGGTAAAACCTAAAGGGAAAGACCTAGCACCAAATCCAATTTGCCATCTGATCTAACTTCTGGAGGCAGTCAAAATGAGCCTTAGAATTCTTCCCTACCTTATTCCTGTGCTGAGATACAGGCTGCTCCAACCTGCTGTAAAATGCTTGATTTCGAGAGTGAGCGAAACTAATGAAAACATTGTTGGGGTAAAACCTAAAGGGAAAGACCTAGCACCAAATCCAATTTGCCATCTGATCTAACTTCTGGAGGCAGTCAAAATGATCCTTAGAATTCTTCCCTACCTTATTCCTGTGCTGAGATACAGGCTGCTCCAACCTGCTGTAAAATGCTTGATTTCGAGAGTGAGCGAAACTAATGAAAACATTGTTGGGGTAAAACCTAAAGGGAAAGACCTAGCACCAAATCCAATTTGCCATCTGATCTAACTTCTGGAGGCAGTCAAAATGAGCCTTCGAATTCTTCCCTACCTTATTCCTGTGCTGAGATACAGGCTGCTCCAACCTGCTGTAAAATGCTTGATTTCGAGAGTGAGCGAAACTAATGAAAACATTGTTGGGGTAAAACCTAAAGGGAAAGACCTAGCACCAAATCCAATTTGCCATCTGATCTAACTTCTGGAGGCAGTCAAAATGATCCTTAGAATTCTTCCCTACCTTATTCCTGTGCTGAGATACAGGCTGCTCCAACCTGCTGTAAAATGCTTGATTTCGAGAGTGAGCGAAACTAATGAAAACATTGTTGGGGTAAAACCTAAAGGGAAAGACCTAGCACCAAATCCAATTTGCCATCTGATCTAACTTCTGGAGGCAGTCAAAATGAGCCTTAGAATTCTTCCCTACCTTATTCCTGTGCTGAGATACAGGCTGCTCCAACCTGCTGTAAAATGCTTGATTTCGAGAGTGAGCGAAACTAATGAAAACATTGTTGGGGTAAAACCTAAAGGGAAAGACCTAGCACCAAATCCAATTTGCCATCTGATCTAACTTCTGGAGGCAGTCAAAATGATCCTTAGAATTCTTCCCTACCTTATTCCTGTGCTGAGATACAGGCTGCTCCAACCTGCTGTAAAATGCTTGATTTCGAGAGTGAGCGAAACTAATGAAAACATTGTTGGGGTAAAACCTAAAGGGAAAGACCTAGCACCAAATCCAATTTGCCATCTGATCTAACTTCTGGAGGCAGTCAAAATGAGCCTTAGAATTCTTCCCTACCTTATTCCTGTGCTGAGATACAGGCTGCTCCAACCTGCTGTAAAATGCTTGATTTCGAGAGTGAGCGAAACTAATGAAAACATTGTTGGGGTAAAACCTAAAGGGAAAGACCTAGCACCAAATCCAATTTGCCATCTGATCTAACTTCTGGAGGCAGTCAAAATGAGCCTTAGAATTCTTCCCTACCTTATTCCTGTGCTGAGATACAGGCTGCTCCAACCTGCTGTAAAATGCTTGATTTCGAGAGTGAGCGAAACTAATGAAAACATTGTTGGGGTAAAACCTAAAGGGGAAAGACCTAGCACCAAATCCAATTTGCCATCTGATCTAACTTCTGGAGGCAGTCAAAATGAGCCTTAGAATTCTTCCCTACCTTATTCCTGTGCTGAGATACAGGCTGCTCCAACCTGCTGTAAAATGCTTGATTTCGAGAGTGAGCGAAACTAATGAAAACATTGTTGGGGTAAAACCTAAAGGGAAAGACCTAGCACCAAATCCAATTTGCCATCTGATCTAACTTCTGGAGGCAGTCAAAATGAGCCTTAGAATTCTTCCCTACCTTATTCCTGTGCTGAGATACAGGCTGCTCCAACCTGCTGTAAAATGCTTGATTTCGAGAGTGAGCGAAACTAATGAAAACATTGTTGGGGTAAAACCTAAAGGGAAAGACCTAGCACCAAATCCAATTTGCCATCTGATCTAACTTCTGGAGGCAGTCAAAATGAGCCTTAGAATTCTTCCCTACCTTATTCCTGTGCTGAGATACAGGCTGCTCCAACCTGCTGTAAAATGCTTGATTTCGAGAGTGAGCGAAACTAATGAAAACATTGTTGGGGTAAAACCTAAAGGGAAAGACCTAGCACCAAATCCAATTTGCCATCTGATCTAACTTCTGGAGGCAGTCAAAATGAGCCTTAGAATTCTTCCCTACCTTATTCCTGTGCTGAGATACAGGCTGCTCCAACCTGCTGTAAAATGCTTGATTTCGAGAGTGAGCGAAACTAATGAAAACATTGTTGGGGTAAAACCTAAAGGGAAAGACCTAGCACCAAATCCAATTTGCCATCTGATCTAACTTCTGGAGGCAGTCAAAATGAGCCTTAGAATTCTTCCCTACCTTATTCCTGTGCTGAGATACAGGCTGCTCCAACCTGCTGTAAAATGCTTGATTTCGAGAGTGAGCGAAACTAATGAAAACATTGTTGGGGTAAAACCTAAAGGGAAAGACCTAGCACCAAATCCAATTTGCCATCTGATCTAACTTCTGGAGGCAGTCAAAATGAGCCTTAGAATTCTTCCCCTACCTTATTCCTGTGCTGAGATACAGGCTGCTCCAACCTGCTGTAAAATGCTTGATTTCGAGAGTGAGCGAAACTAATGAAAACATTGTTGGGGTAAAACCTAAAGGGAAAGACCTAGCACCAAATCCAATTTGCCATCTGATCTAACTTCTGGAGGCAGTCAAAATGAGCCTTAGAATTCTTCCCTACCTTATTCCTGTGCTGAGATACAGGCTGCTCCAACCTGCTGTAAAATGCTTGATTTCGAGAGTGAGCGAAACTAATGAAAACATTGTTGGGGTAAAACCTAAAGGGAAAGACCTAGCACCAAATCCAATTTGCCATCTGATCTAACTTCTGGAGGCAGTCAAAATGAGCCTTAGAATTCTTCCCTACCTTATTCCTGTGCTGAGATACAGGCTGCTCCAACCTGCTGTAAAATGCTTGATTTCGAGAGTGAGCGAAACTAATGAAAACATTGTTGGGGTAAAACCTAAAGGGAAAGACCTAGCACCAAATCCAATTTGCCATCTGATCTAACTTCTGGAGGCAGTCAAAATGAGCATTTGAATTCTTCCCTACCTTATTCCTGTGCTGAGATACAGGCTGCTCCAACCTGCTGTAAAATGCTTGATTTCGAGAGTGAGCGAAACTAATGAAAACATTGTTGGGGTAAAACCTAAAGGGAAAGACCTAGCACCAAATCCAATTTGCCATCTGATCTAACTTCTGGAGGCAGTCAAAATGAGCCTTAGAATTCTTCCCTACCTTATTCCTGTGCTGAGATACAGGCTGCTCCAACCTGCTGTAAAATGCTTGATTTCGAGAGTGAGCGAAACTAATGAAAACATTGTTGGGGTAAAACCTAAAGGGAAAGACCTAGCACCAAATCCAATTTGCCATCTGATCTAACTTCTGGAGGCAGTCAAAATGAGCCTTAGAATTCTTCCCTACCTTATTCCTGTGCTGAGATACAGGCTGCTCCAACCTGCTGTAAAATGCTTGATTTCGAGAGTGAGCGAAACTAATGAAAACATTGTTGGGGTAAAACCTAAAGGGAAAGACCTAGCACCAAATCCAATTTGCCATCTGATCTAACTTCTGGAGGCAGTCAAAATGAGCCTTAGAATTCTTCCCTACCTTATTCCTGTGCTGAGATACAGGCTGCTCCAACCTGCTGTAAAATGCTTGATTTCGAGAGTGAGCGAAACTAATGAAAACATTGTTGGGGTAAAACCTAAAGGGAAAGACCTAGCACCAAATCCAATTTGCCATCTGATCTAACTTCTGGAGGCAGTCAAAATGAGCCTTAGAATTCTTCCCTACCTGTGGCCGGTTGACGTTGCCCCCTTAAGAAAGGGAACATGGTGGACGGAAGTTGGTAAACGGAAGGAATAGTCTAAACTAATTTCATTGGACGAGTGGGAGGAAGCACTTTATGAGCTGGGACTATACTGAGTTTCTCCAGCACCTTATCTTCAGTCTTGCTTCCGCCTTTCTACGGTGCGGCTGCTCTCTGTCCCTGTGCTGGGCTTTCTGCCAAGGCTCCGGCCTTGAGAGAAAAACTGATAAGGCCTGTATATTAACTCCTTTCCAATTAACACAAAACTGCTTTTAACTTCTTTCTTTCCTCTCTTTTCTCTCTCTTCCTATCCGACTCTGGGGAAAGGGGGGAGAGAGGGGAGAGCGGAGGTGGGGAACCCCCTCTGTCCAGAGGGGGGTCACTCTCATTTCTGTGTTACTCTGTTGTATATCTTTGTATATATTGTAGATATTGTAAATTTGTAAATATCTCCCTGCAAACCCTACATCGCTTTGTAAATATAGCTCCACTGCTTTGCTAATTCAGCTTGCGAGTTTTTTTTTTCCCTTTCCCTTCAAGTTTTCTTTCCCTTTTACTTTACAAGGGGGAAGGGAGGAGGCTTCTTGGCCTTGCCCTTCCACCCACCACATTTTTTTTATTGGCGTACCCAACGTGCGGCAGATAATTAGTTTAATTTATTATTTGATTGATTTAGTGTTTTCCAGCTGAATTAGCAAACATGAAGGTATTGTGGTTTGTGGAGCGATTATTCTTTTCAATTTTTGGGGCTCTGGTTTACAGATATTGTTTGGGTTTGATTTTGGATTACCTGGGTAAATATTTGGTGCAGACAATTTATATGTGGGTTATGTATAGAGTTAAATTATGGTATGGAAAATGTATTAATTTATTATGGCCAGTGAGATACAGGAATGTTACCTCCACCACTCTCCCAATTGAGATAAAGGGTTTTAAGATTCCGCCTGAGGAGACAGTAACTTTAGGTGATGCCTGGGATCCAAAGGTGATTTATTTCATGTCTATAATTCTGCTGATGGTGATAACTAATGTGTATTCTCTGTATTCCTGGCGTCGGGAGAAAAAGGTGTCCAGGGCATGTTTTGTTATTAAAACTAGATCAAAAAGAAAACACCGTGGCTCTCGATCAGTCCCAGAGTCATCTAGTGACGAGGACTGTGGAGAACCCGTGTCAGTTAAAAAGAAGGCTAAAAAGTTAATTGGTAAGGCAGCTCTAAATGACTTTTCTGCTGATTCTAGCAAGCAGCCAAGGGCACCGGCTGGTATCAACATGGCACCTACTCCTTCTCCTACTCCTTCTCCTTCTTCTTCTTCTCCGTCGGCCAGTAATGGAGCAACGTCACTTCCACCCACTCCCTCGGTGGGACCGGAAGTCACTGCCCCAGCAGCTGATTTATCTCAGGACCTGTCAGCTTCCATTAAGGTGGCTGTAAATTCAAACACAGCTCCAGTTAAGGTGGCTCCTTTAAAGACTAGAGCTGGAAAGGGCAAAGATGGAGAAGAAGAGGAGGAGACTGATCCTGGTGAGGGGCCCTCTACTCTAAAAGATCCTGCTCAGGAGGAAGAGAAGGTTTGTTTTAAAGATCTAGCTAACCTAGTGAGATCAAAGCAGGATAGAGATGAAGCTAGGAAAGCAGCTGGCAAAGGTGGTTCTCAGCTTAAAGAGATCCTTAGGAGAATGACAGCAGGATTATACGGGCAAAGAATTCAGGGAGATGAGGAGGAAGATGATATTACGGACTGTTCTTCTCCAAGGGAGGAATTGAGAAATGTCCGTAAAGATTTCACCAGGGCAGATAAGGAGCCAGTTCTAGCTTGGCTTAGTAGGTGTTATGATACAGGTGCTTCAGCTCTAACAGTTGGAGACAAGTCAGCAGCTCAGTTGGGATCTCTCTCAAGGGACAATGGAATAGATAGACATCTAGGCGAAGCTCTTGGTAAGGTTAATCTGTGGATACGCCTCTTAATAGCGGTTGCCCTGAGGTACCCTTCCCGAGATGATCTTCCATGGAATCCTAAACCCTGGACTACCATAGATGAGGGAATTAAGCGCTTGAGAGAATTTGCTGTTAGAGAGCTACTCTATGGTGAACATGAAACTCTGAATCCTGATGACATTCCTGTGGGTATTGGTCTTGCTAAAAAGATCATCAAACTTGCTCCTTCTAATTATGCAAACATTCTGGCAAGCAGAATTGTGTCAAGAAGTTATGGTGGAGCTTCTCCCACGGTTGGCCAATTCAGTGATCAAATGAGACAATTGGAGGATAGCATGACACGTGGTTCTTTGGTTTCAGCCATTAAAACGATGTCTGGTGATATTCAGAATTGCATAAGAGAGTTAAAAGATGAATTTAGAAATTCCATATCCCAATTGGCACAAAGGGATAATTTCAATTCTTCCTCCAGGTGGGTACAAGTTTCATCTGTGAGGAATACACGTCCTCCAAGGAGGACATTCCAAAACAGGACATTCCAAAACAGGTCATTCCAAAACAGACCACCAAGGCAATCACGTAGAACTATTTGGATAACTCTGCGTGATCAGTTTGGTGAGAACATGAACCGCTGGGATGGCCAACCAACTTCTAATCTTTTCAGGAGACTGAGGGAATTGCAAAGTGGCAGAACCCGAGGTAGCAATACCAGAAGGGTAGCTGTTACTTCCACAGTTCCCCAGAATGACTCTTATGGCTCCAACAGTGGCTCCATTTATAACATGCAAAGTTATAACCCTGCACAATATGTGCAATGCACATGTGCGCATGTTCCCCATAACTAGGGGTGCCCTGCCTCCCGCCAGGGGGAGGAGAGGGATAACAGAGATAATAGAATCTATTGGGATGTGTACATCCAGTGGCCTGGCACTTCACAATTTCGGAAGTACAGGGCCTTGGTTGACACAGGAGCTCAGTGCACCATAATACCATCAAATTATCAGGGATCAGAGTCTATAACTATTCTGGGAGTCACTGGTGGATCTCAAGAGTTAAGTAAGGTAGAGGTTAATATAAGTTTAACTGGTAAACAATGGAGGAAGCATACAGTTGTGACCGGACCTGATGCACCTTGTATTTTGGGAATTGATTTTCTGAGAGAAGGGGCGTTTCAAAGACCCTAGAGGTTACAAATGGGCTTTTGGAGTAGCTTCAATAGAAATTGATGGACAAAAATTGAAGCTGTCCGCCAGACCTGAACTTTCTGATGAATCTGCAGTTGTGGGACAACATAAGATACAGGACATTAAATTGCCGGTTGCTTCTCAGACTGTGCATCACAGACAATACAGAACCAACCGTGACTCTTTGTTGCCCATTCAGAATCTGATTCGTCAGTTGGAAAGTCAGAAAGTCGTCAGCAAAACTCATTCACCTTTCAAACAGTCCAGTGTGGCCTGTGCGGAAGCAGAATGGAGACTGGCGTCTGACGGTAGACTACCGAGCCCTAAATGAAGTGACACCACCTATGAGTGCAGCAGTACCAGACATGATGGAACTGCAGTATGAGCTGGAATCCAAAGAGGCCAAATGGTATGCTACCATAGACATTGCTAATGCATTTTTCTCTATTCCCATAGCAGAGGAATGCAGGCCTCAGTTTGCTTTCACCTGGAGAGGAATCCAGTACACTTTCAACAGATTGCCAATGGGCTGGATCCACAGCTCAAGCATCTGTCATGCAGTGATCCACGATGCTCTGGAGAAAGGCGGTGCTCCAGAACACATCCAGTTCATCGATGACATCATCGTCTGGGGTAAAACTGCTGAGGAAGTCTTCGAGAAAGGTAACAAAATCATTGACATTCTTCTGAATGCAGGTTTTGCCATCAAACGAGACAAGGTGAAAGGACCTACCACAGAAATTCAGTTTCTGGGAGTGAAGTGGCAGGATGGACGCCGACACATTCCAGTGGATGTGGTAAATAGAGTCTCTACCATGGCAAGTCCCACAAACAAGCAAGAGACCCTACGTTTCTTGGGGATAGTGGGATTTTGGAGACTACACATTCCTGGATACAGTCAGATTGTGAAACCTCTGTATGATGTGACTCGAAAGAGAAACCATTTCCACTGGGGACCTGAACAGCAAGCAGCCTTTGACCAGATAAAGCAAGAGGTAATTCAAGCAATGGGTCTGGGACCTGTCCGAGATGGTCCAGACATTAAGAACATTTTGTACACGGCTGCGAGTGACAATGGTCCAACCTGGTGCTTGTGGCAAAAAGCTCCAGGTGAGACACGTGGACGACCTCTTGGTTTCTGGAGTCGAGGTTACAGAGGTTCAGAGGCTAACTATACTCCAACAGAGAAAGAAATCTTAGCTGCCTATGAAGGAGTAAAAGCATCTTCTGAAGTGATTGGAACTGAATCACAACTTCTCTTAGCTCCCAGATTACCAGTTTTGAATTGGATGTTCAAAGGCAAAGGCTCCACACCACATCATGCCACAGACTCAACATGGTCCAAGTGGATGGCTCTGATAACACAGAGAGCTCGAATGGGAAATCTTGAAAGACCTGGTCTAGTGGAGGTGATCTCAAGTTGGCCTGAAGGTATCAACTGTGCTAAACCTCCAGAGGAGAAAGTAACTCGTGCTGAGGAAGCTCCTCCTTACAATGACCTTTCTGATGATGAAAAGAAATATGCTTTGTTCACAGACGGTTCCTGTCGTCTTGTTGGAAACAAGCGAAGGTGGAAGTCTGCAGTGTGGAGTCCAACACGCCGAGTCGCAGAGGCGAAAGATGGAGAAGGAGAATCCAGTCAGTTCGCGGAGGTAAAAGCTGTCCAGCTAGCTCTCGACGTAGCTGAACGTGAGAGATGGCCAAAGCTTTATCTCTACACCGACTCATGGATGGTAGCCAATGCTCTATGGGGTTGGCTAAAGAACTGGAGGAAGAGTGGTTGGCAGAGAAAAGGAAAACCCATTTGGGCAGCCAACCTGTGGCAGGACATTGCTGATCGAATCGAGAGAATTCCAGTGAAAGTGAGACACATCGATGCTCACATTCCTAAGAGCAAAGCTACTGAGGAACAGCAACACAACCATCAGGCAGATCTAGCTGCAAGAATTTCTCAAATAGACATGGACTCTAATCTTGATCTCGACTGGAAACACCGAGGTGAGATATTCTTAGCTCGGTGGGCTCACGATTCGTCAGGACATCAAGGCAGAGATGCAACATACCAATGGGCTCGTGACAGATCCATAGACATTTCCATGGATGCTATCACACAAGTCATCCATGACTGTGACATTTGTGCTGCTATTAAGCAGGCAAAACGACTTAAGCCCTTGTGGTATGGTGACAGATGGTCCAAGTACAAGTATGGTGAAGCTTGGCAGATTGACTACATCACTCTACCACGTTCTCGTTCTGGTAAGCAATACGTGCTTACTATGGTAGAGGCAAACACTGGATGGTTGGAAACTTATCCAGTTCCACATGCAACTGCACGCAACACCATTCTCGGTCTGGAGAGACAGATCCTGTGGAGACACGGAACTCCAGAGAGGATTGAGTCAGACAACGGAACTCATTTCAAGAACAACCTTGTAAAAAACTGGGCAAAAGAGCACGGTATTGAGTGGATATTCCACATTCCCTACTATGCACCAGCTTCAGGGAAGATTGAACGCTACAACGGTTTGTTGAAGACCACTCTCAAAGCCATGGGAGGTGGATCTTTGAAAAACTGGGAAAAACATTTAGCACAAGCAACCTGGCTGGTAAATAGTAGAGGTTCAGTGAACCGAGCTGGACCTGCACATTCAGATTTGCTACGGAAAGTAGAAGGTGATAGAGTTCCTGTTGTTAGAGAAAAGAATCTGTTAGGTAAAACTGTTTGGGTATTTTCACCCTCAGGAGAGGCTAAACCTGTCCGAGGGGTGGTTTCAGCTGAAGGTCCGGGTCACACTTATTGGGTAATGCAAGAGAATGGTGAAATTCAGTGTATTCCACAAAGAAATTTAACTTTAGCTGAAAGAGGTTAATTTCAAACTGTTGTATAGCTACATCGCGTCCAAAGGAAGAATCAACGAGGAATCTACGGTGCACGAACCCTGAGATCCCTGAGAGCCCTGAGTCAACTAAGAGACCCTGAGAATCCCTGTTTCCCTTTTCTTCGCTTCGTCGGCGAAGAAATGAACTGTTTTCCATTTTTCTCATTATCTGATTTTCTTGGACTTTTGAATCATCTACATCTGAGCATAGCCGGAATGGACTATGAACTTTACTTACGAACTGTAAATATCGTTTTGGATTGGATGGACAGTATGAACAGCCAATGAAATTGTTTAGAAGGGGTGGACTGTGGCCGGTTGACGTTGCCCCCTTAAGAAAGGGAATATGGTGGACGGAAGTTGGTAAACGGAAGGAATAGTCTAAACTAATTTCATTGGACGAGTGGGAGGAAGCACTTTATGAGCTGGGACTATACTGAGTTTCTCCAGCACCTTATCTTCAGTCTTGCTTCCGCCTTTCTACGGTGCGGCTGCTCTCTGTCCCTGTGCTGGGCTTTCTGCCAAGGCTCCGGCCTTGAGAGAAAAACTGATAAGGCCTGTATATTAACTCCTTTCCAATTAACACAAAACTGCTTTTAACTTCTTTCTTTCCTCTCTTTTCTCTCTCTTCCTATCCGACTCTGGGGAAAGGGGGGAGAGAGGGGAGAGCGGAGGTGGGGAACCCCCTCTGTCCAGAGGGGGGTCACTCTCATTTCTGTGTTACTCTGTTGTATATCTTTGTATATATTGTAGATATTGTAAATTTGTAAATATCTCCCTGCAAACCCTACATCGCTTTGTAAATATAGCTCCACTGCTTTGCTAATTCAGCTTGCGAGTTTTTTTTTCCCTTTCCCTTCAAGTTTTCTTTCCCTTTTACTTTACAAGGGGGAAGGGAGGAGGCTTCTTGGCCTTGCCCTTCCACCCACCACACTACCTTATTCCTGTGCTGAGATACAGGCTGCTCCAACCTGCTGTAAAATGCTTGATTTCGAGAGTGAGCGAAACTAATGAAAACATTGTTGGGGTAAAACCTAAAGGGAAAGACCTAGCACCAAATCCAATTTGCCATCTGATCTAACTTCTGGAGGCAGTCAAAATGAGCCTTAGAATTCTTCCCTACCTTATTCCTGTGCTGAGATACAGGCTGCTCCAACCTGCTGTAAAATGCTTGATTTCGAGAGTGAGCGAAACTAATGAAAACATTGTTGGGGTAAAACCTAAAGGGAAAGACCTAGCACCAAATCCAATTTGCCATCTGATCTAACTTCTGGAGGCAGTCAAAATGAGCCTTAGAATTCTTCCCTACCTTATTCCTGTGCTGAGATACAGGCTGCTCCAACCTGCTGTAAAATGCTTGATTTCGAGAGTGAGCGAAACTAATGAAAACATTGTTGGGGTAAAACCTAAAGGGAAAGACCTAGCACCAAATCCAATTTGCCATCTGATCTAACTTCTGGAGGCAGTCAAAATGAGCCTTAGAATTCTTCCCTACCTTATTCCTGTGCTGAGATACAGGCTGCTCCAACCTGCTGTAAAATGCTTGATTTCGAGAGTGAGCGAAACTAATGAAAACATTGTTGGGGTAAAACCTAAAGGGAAAGACCTAGCACCAAATCCAATTTGCCATCTGATCTAACTTCTGGAGGCAGTCAAAATGAGCCTTAGAATTCTTCCCTACCTTATTCCTGTGCTGAGATACAGGCTGCTCCAACCTGCTGTAAAATGCTTGATTTCGAGAGTGAGCGAAACTAATGAAAACATTGTTGGGGTAAAACCTAAAGGGAAAGACCTAGCACCAAATCCAATTTGCCATCTGATCTAACTTCTGGAGGCAGTCAAAATGAGCCTTAGAATTCTTCCCTACCTTATTCCTGTGCTGAGATACAGGCTGCTCCAACCTGCTGTAAAATGCTTGATTTCGAGAGTGAGCGAAACTAATGAAAACATTGTTGGGGTAAAACCTAAAGGGAAAGACCTAGCACCAAATCCAATTTGCCATCTGATCTAACTTCTGGAGGCAGTCAAAATGAGCCTTAGAATTCTTCCCTACCTTATTCCTGTGCTGAGATACAGGCTGCTCCAACCTGCTGTAAAATGCTTGATTTCGAGAGTGAGCGAAACTAATGAAAACATTGTTGGGGTAAAACCTAAAGGGAAAGACCTAGCACCAAATCCAATTTGCCATCTGATCTAACTTCTGGAGGCAGTCAAAATGAGCCTTAGAATTCTTCCCTACCTTATTCCTGTGCTGAGATACAGGCTGCTCCAACCTGCTGTAAAATGCTTGATTTCGAGAGTGAGCGAAACTAATGAAAACATTGTTGGGGTAAAACCTAAAGGGAAAGACCTAGCACCAAATCCAATTTGCCATCTGATCTAACTTCTGGAGGCAGTCAAAATGAGCCTTAGAATTCTTCCCTACCTTATTCCTGTGCTGAGATACAGGCTGCTCCAACCTGCTGTAAAATGCTTGATTTCGAGAGTGAGCGAAACTAATGAAAACATTGTTGGGGTAAAACCTAAAGGGAAAGACCTAGCACCAAATCCAATTTGCCATCTGATCTAACTTCTGGAGGCAGTCAAAATGAGCCTTTGAATTCTTCCCTACCTTATTCCTGTGCTGAGATACAGGCTGCTCCAACCTGCTGTAAAATGCTTGATTTCGAGAGTGAGCGAAACTAATGAAAACATTGTTGGGGTAAAACCTAAAGGGAAAGACCTAGCACCAAATCCAATTTGCCATCTGATCTAACTTCTGGAGGCAGTCAAAATGAGCATTTGAATTCTTCCCTACCTTATTCCTGTGCTGAGATACAGGCTGCTCCAACCTGCTGTAAAATGCTTGATTTCGAGAGTGAGCGAAACTAATGAAAACATTGTTGGGGTAAAACCTAAAGGGAAAGACCTAGCACCAAATCCAATTTGCCATCTGATCTAACTTCTGGAGGCAGTCAAAATGAGCCTTAGAATTCTTCCCTACCTTATTCCTGTGCTGAGATACAGGCTGCTCCAACCTGCTGTAAAATGCTTGATTTCGAGAGTGAGCGAAACTAATGAAAACATTGTTGGGGTAAAACCTAAAGGGAAAGACCTAGCACCAAATCCAATTTGCCATCTGATCTAACTTCTGGAGGCAGTCAAAATGAGCCTTAGAATTCTTCCCTACCTTATTCCTGTGCTGAGATACAGGCTGCTCCAACCTGCTGTAAAATGCTTGATTTCGAGAGTGAGCGAAACTAATGAAAACATTGTTGGGGTAAAACCTAAAGGGAAAGACCTAGCACCAAATCCAATTTGCCATCTGATCTAACTTCTGGAGGCAGTCAAAATGAGCCTTAGAATTCTTCCCTACCTTATTCCTGTGCTGAGATACAGGCTGCTCCAACCTGCTGTAAAATGCTTGATTTCGAGAGTGAGCGAAACTAATGAAAACATTGTTGGGGTAAAACCTAAAGGGAAAGACCTAGCACCAAATCCAATTTGCCATCTGATCTAACTTCTGGAGGCAGTCAAAATGAGCCTTAGAATTCTTCCCTACCTGTGGCCGGTTGACGTTGCCCCCTTAAGAAAGGGAACATGGTGGACGGAAGTTGGTAAACGGAAGGAATAGTCTAAACTAATTTCATTGGACGAGTGGGAGGAAGCACTTTATGAGCTGGGACTATACTGAGTTTCTCCAGCACCTTATCTTCAGTCTTGCTTCCGCCTTTCTACGGTGCGGCTGCTCTCTGTCCCTGTGCTGGGCTTTCTGCCAAGGCTCCGGCCTTGAGAGAAAAACTGATAAGGCCTGTATATTAACTCCTTTCCAATTAACACAAAACTGCTTTTAACTTCTTTCTTTCCTCTCTTTTCTCTCTCTTCCTATCCGACTCTGGGGAAAGGGGGGAGAGAGGGGAGAGCGGAGGTGGGGAACCCCCTCTGTCCAGAGGGGGGTCACTCTCATTTCTGTGTTACTCTGTTGTATATCTTTGTATATATTGTAGATATTGTAAATTTGTAAATATCTCCCTGCAAACCCTACATCGCTTTGTAAATATAGCTCCACTGCTTTGCTAATTCAGCTTGCGAGTTTTTTTTTCCCTTTCCCTTCAAGTTTTCTTTCCCTTTTACTTTACAAGGGGGAAGGGAGGAGGCTTCTTGGCCTTGCCCTTCCACCCACCACACTACCTTATTCCTGTGCTGAGATACAGGCTGCTCCAACCTGCTGTAAAATGCTTGATTTCGAGAGTGAGCGAAACTAATGAAAACATTGTTGGGGTAAAACCTAAAGGGAAAGACCTAGCACCAAATCCAATTTGCCATCTGATCTAACTTCTGGAGGCAGTCAAAATGAGCCTTAGAATTCTTCCCTACCTTATTCCTGTGCTGAGATACAGGCTGCTCCAACCTGCTGTAAAATGCTTGATTTCGAGAGTGAGCGAAACTAATGAAAACATTGTTGGGGTAAAACCTAAAGGGAAAGACCTAGCACCAAATCCAATTTGCCATCTGATCTAACTTCTGGAGGCAGTCAAAATGAGCCTTAGAATTCTTCCCTACCTTATTCCTGTGCTGAGATACAGGCTGCTCCAACCTGCTGTAAAATGCTTGATTTCGAGAGTGAGCGAAACTAATGAAAACATTGTTGGGGTAAAACCTAAAGGGAAAGACCTAGCACCAAATCCAATTTGCCATCTGATCTAACTTCTGGAGGCAGTCAAAATGAGCCTTAGAATTCTTCCCTACCTTATTCCTGTGCTGAGATACAGGCTGCTCCAACCTGCTGTAAAATGCTTGATTTCGAGAGTGAGCGAAACTAATGAAAACATTGTTGGGGTAAAACCTAAAGGGAAAGACCTAGCACCAAATCCAACTTGCCATCTGATCTAACTTCTGGAGGCAGTCAAAATGAGCCTTAGAATTCTTCCCTACCTTATTCCTGTGCTGAGATACAGGCTGCTCCAACCTGCTGTAAAATGCTTGATTTCGAGAGTGAGCGAAACTAATGAAAACATTGTTGGGGTAAAACCTAAAGGGAAAGACCTAGCACCAAATCCAATTTGCCATCTGATCTAACTTCTGGAGGCAGTCAAAATGAGCCTTAGAATTCTTCCCTACCTTATTCCTGTGCTGAGATACAGGCTGCTCCAACCTGCTGTAAAATGCTTGATTTCGAGAGTGAGCGAAACTAATGAAAACATTGTTGGGGTAAAACCTAAAGGGAAAGACCTAGCACCAAATCCAATTTGCCATCTGATCTAACTTCTGGAGGCAGTCAAAATGAGCCTTAGAATTCTTCCCTACCTTATTCCTGTGCTGAGATACAGGCTGCTCCAACCTGCTGTAAAATGCTTGATTTCGAGAGTGAGCGAAACTAATGAAAACATTGTTGGGGTAAAACCTAAAGGGAAAGACCTAGCACCAAATCCAATTTGCCATCTGATCTAACTTCTGGAGGCAGTCAAAATGAGCCTTAGAATTCTTCCCTACCTTATTCCTGTGCTGAGATACAGGCTGCTCCAACCTGCTGTAAAATGCTTGATTTCGAGAGTGAGCGAAACTAATGAAAACATTGTTGGGGTAAAACCTAAAGGGAAAGACCTAGCACCAAATCCAATTTGCCATCTGATCTAACTTCTGGAGGCAGTCAAAATGATCCTTAGAATTCTTCCCTACCTTATTCCTGTGCTGAGATACAGGCTGCTCCAACCTGCTGTAAAATGCTTGATTTCGAGAGTGAGCGAAACTAATGAAAACATTGTTGGGGTAAAACCTAAAGGGAAAGACCTAGCACCAAATCCAATTTGCCATCTGATCTAACTTCTGGAGGCAGTCAAAATGAGCCTTAGAATTCTTCCCTACCTTATTCCTGTGCTGAGATACAGGCTGCTCCAACCTGCTGTAAAATGCTTGATTTCGAGAGTGAGCGAAACTAATGAAAACATTGTTGGGGTAAAACCTAAAGGGAAAGACCTAGCACCAAATCCAATTTGCCATCTGATCTAACTTCTGGAGGCAGTCAAAATGAGCCTTAGAATTCTTCCCTACCTTATTCCTGTGCTGAGATACAGGCTGCTCCAACCTGCTGTAAAATGCTTGATTTCGAGAGTGAGCGAAACTAATGAAAACATTGTTGGGGTAAAACCTAAAGGGAAAGACCTAGCACCAAATCCAATTTGCCATCTGATCTAACTTCTGGAGGCAGTCAAAATGAGCCTTAGAATTCTTCCCTACCTTATTCCTGTGCTGAGATACAGGCTGCTCCAACCTGCTGTAAAATGCTTGATTTCGAGAGTGAGCGAAACTAATGAAAACATTGTTGGGGTAAAACCTAAAGGGAAAGACCTAGCACCAAATCCAATTTGCCATCTGATCTAACTTCTGGAGGCAGTCAAAATGAGCCTTAGAATTCTTCCCTACCTTATTCCTGTGCTGAGATACAGGCTGCTCCAACCTGCTGTAAAATGCTTGATTTCGAGAGTGAGCGAAACTAATGAAAACATTGTTGGGGTAAAACCTAAAGGGAAAGACCTAGCACCAAATCCAATTTGCCATCTGATCTAACTTCTGGAGGCAGTCAAAATGAGCCTTAGAATTCTTCCCTACCTTATTCCTGTGCTGAGATACAGGCTGCTCCAACCTGCTGTAAAATGCTTGATTTCGAGAGTGAGCGAAACTAATGAAAACATTGTTGGGGTAAAACCTAAAGGGAAAGACCTAGCACCAAATCCAATTTGCCATCTGATCTAACTTCTGGAGGCAGTCAAAATGAGCCTTAGAATTCTTCCCTACCTTATTCCTGTGCTGAGATACAGGCTGCTCCAACCTGCTGTAAAATGCTTGATTTCGAGAGTGAGCGAAACTAATGAAAACATTGTTGGGGTAAAACCTAAAGGGAAAGACCTAGCACCAAATCCAATTTGCCATCTGATCTAACTTCTGGAGGCAGTCAAAATGATCCTTAGAATTCTTCCCTACCTTATTCCTGTGCTGAGATACAGGCTGCTCCAACCTGCTGTAAAATGCTTGATTTCGAGAGTGAGCGAAACTAATGAAAACATTGTTGGGGTAAAACCTAAAGGGAAAGACCTAGCACCAAATCCAATTTGCCATCTGATCTAACTTCTGGAGGCAGTCAAAATGAGCCTTAGAATTCTTCCCTACCTTATTCCTGTGCTGAGATACAGGCTGCTCCAACCTGCTGTAAAATGCTTGATTTCGAGAGTGAGCGAAACTAATGAAAACATTGTTGGGGTAAAACCTAAAGGGAAAGACCTAGCACCAAATCCAATTTGCCATCTGATCTAACTTCTGGAGGCAGTCAAAATGAGCCTTAGAATTCTTCCCTACCTTATTCCTGTGCTGAGATACAGGCTGCTCCAACCTGCTGTAAAATGCTTGATTTCGAGAGTGAGCGAAACTAATGAAAACATTGTTGGGGTAAAACCTAAAGGGAAAGACCTAGCACCAAATCCAATTTGCCATCTGATCTAACTTCTGGAGGCAGTCAAAATGAGCCTTAGAATTCTTCCCTACTGTGGCCGGTTGACGTTGCCCCCTTAAGAAAGGGAATATGGTGGACGGAAGTTGGTAAACGGAAGGAATGGTCTAAACTAATTTCATTGGACGAGTGGGAGGAAGCACTTCTGAGCCGGGACTATACTGGACATTTCCAGCACTTCTCAGTCAGTCTTGCTTCCGCCTTTCTACGGTGCGGCTGTTCTCTGTCCCTGTGCTGGGCTTTCTGCCAAGGCTCCGGCCTTGAGAGAAAAACTGATAAGGCCTGTATTAACTCCTTTCCAATTAACACAAAACTGCTTTTAACTTCTTTCTTTCGCTCTCTCTCTCTTCTAACCTAAACTGGGGAAAGGGGGGAAAGAGGGGAAAGAGGAGGTGGGGAACCCCCTCTCTGCCGAGAGGGGTTCACTCTCATTTCTGTGTTACTCTGTTGTATATCTTTGTATATATTGTAGATATTGTAAATTTGTAAATATCTCCCTGCAAACCCTACATCGCTTTGTAAATATAGCTCCACTGCTTTGCTAATTCAGCTTGCGAGTTTTTTTTTCCTTTCCCTTCAATTTTTTTTTCCCTTTTACTTTCCAAGGGGGAAGGGAGGAGGCTTCTTGGCCTTACCCCTTCCATCCCACCACATTTTTTTTATTGGCGTACCCAACGTGCGGCAGATAATTAGTTCAATTTATTATTTGATTGATTTAGTGTTTTTCTAGCTGAATTAGCAAACATGAAGGTATTGTGGCTTGTGGAGCGATTATTCTTTTCAATTTTTGGGGCTCTGGTTTACAGGTATTGTTTGGGTTTGATTTTGGATTACCTGGGTAAATATTTGGTGCGGACAATTTATATGTGGGTTATGTATAGAGTTAAATTATGGTATGGAAAATGTATTAATTTATTATGGCCAGTGAGATACAGGAATGTTACCTCCACCACTCTCCCAATTGAGATAAAGGGTTTTAAGATTCCGCCTGAGGAGACAGTAACTTTAGGTGATGCCTGGGATCCAAAGGTGATTTATTTCATGTCTATAATTCTGCTGATGGTGATAATTAACGTGTATCTGCTGGTCTCTCTGCGGCGAGAGAGAAAGGTGTCCAGAGCTTGTTTTGTTATTAAAACTAGATCAAAAAGAAAACGCCGTGGCTCTCGATCAGTCCCAGAGTCATCTAGTGACGAGGACTGTGCAGAATCCGTGTCAGTCAAAAAGAAGGCTAAAAAGTTAATTGGTAAGGCAGCTCTAAATGACTTTGCTGATTCTAGCAAGCAGCCAAGGGCATCGGCTGGTATCAACATGGCACCTACTCCTTCTCCCACTCCTTCTCCTTCTTCTTCTTCTCCGTCGGCCATTAATGGAGCAACGTCACTTCCACCCACTCCCTCGGTGGGACCGGAAGTCACTGCCCCAGCAGCTGATTTATCTCAGGACCTGTCAGCTTCCATTAAGGTGGCTGTAAATTCAAACACAGCTCCAGTTAAGGTGGCTCCTTTAAAGACTAGAGCTGGAAAGGGCAAAGATGGAGAAGAAGAGGAGGAGACTGATCCTGGTGAGGGGCCCTCTACTCTAAAAGATCCTGCTCAGGAGGAAGAGAAGGTTTGTTTTAAAGATCTAGCTAACCTAGTGAGATCAAAGCAGGATAGAGATGAAGCTAGGAAAGCAGCTGGCAAAGGTGGTTCTCAGCTTAAAGAGATCCTTAGGAGAATGACAGCAGGATTATACAGGCAAAGAATTCAGGGAGATGAGGAGGAAGATGATATTACGGACTGTTCTTCTCCAAGGGAGGAATTGAGAAATGTCCGTAAAGATTTCACCAGGGCAGATAAGGAGCCAGTTCTAGCTTGGCTTAGTAGGTGTTATGATACAGGTGCTTCAGCTCTAACAGTTGGAGACAAGTCAGCAGCTCAGTTAGGAACTCTCTCAAGGGACAATGGAATAGATAGACATCTAGGCGAAGCTCTCGGTAAGGTTAATCTGTGGATACGCCTTTTAATAGCGGTTGCCCTGAGATACCCTTCCCGAGATGACCTTCCATGGAATCCTAAACCCTGGACTACCATAGATGAGGGAATTAAGCGCTTGAGAGAATTTGCTGTTAGAGAGCTACTCTATGGTGAACATGAAACTCTGAATCCTGATGACGTTCCTGTGGGTATTGGTCTTGCTAAAAAGATCATCAAACTTGCTCCTTCCAATTATGCAAACATTCTGGCAAGCAGAATTGTGTCAAGAAGTTATGGTGGAGCTTCTCCCACGGTTGGCCAATTCAGTGATCAAATGAGACAATTGGAGGATAGCATGACACGTGGTTCTTTGGTTTCAGCCATTAAAACGATGTCTGGTGATATTCAGAATTGCATAAGAGAGTTAAAAGATTCCATATACCAATTGGCACAGAAGGATAATTTCAATTCTCCCTCCAGATGGGTACAAGTTTCATCTGTGAGGAATACACGTCCTCCAAGGAGGTCATTCCAAAACAGGACATTCCAAAACAGGTCATTCCAAAACAGACCACCAAGGCAATCACGTAGGACTATTTGGATAACTCTGCGTGATCAGTTTGGTGAGAACATGAACCGCTGGGATGGCCAACCAACTGCTAATCTTTTCAGGAGACTGAGGGAATTGCAAAGTGGCAGAACCCGAGGTAGCAATACCAGAAGGGTAGCTGTTGCTTCCACAGTTCCCCAGAACGACTCTTATGGCTCCAACAGTGGCTCCAGTTATAACATGCAAAGTTATAACCCTGCACAATATGTGCAATGCACATGTGCGCATGTTCCCCATAACTAGGGGTGCCCTGCCTCCCGCCAGGGGGAGGAGAGGGATAACAGAGATAATAGAATCTATTGGGATGTGTACATCCAGTGGCCTGGCACTTCACAATTTCGGAAGTACAGGGCCTTGGTTGACACAGGAGCTCAGTGCACCATAATACCATCAAATTATCAGGGATCAGAGTCTATAACTATTCTGGGAGTCACTGGTGGATCTCAAGAGTTAAGTAAGGTAGAGGTTAATATAAGTTTAACTGGTAAACAATGGAGGAAGCATACAGTTGTGACCGGACCTGATGCACCTTGTATTTTGGGAATTGATTTTCTGAGAGAAGGGCGTTTCAAAGACCCTAGAGGTTACAAATGGGCTTTTGGAGTAGCTTCAATAGAAATTGATGGACAAAAATTGAAGCTGTCCGCCAGACCTGAACTTTCTGATGAATCTGCAGTTGTGGGACAACATAAGATACAGGACATTAAATTGCCGGTTGCTTCTCAGACTGTGCATCACAGACAATACAGAACCAACCGTGACTCTTTGTTGCCCATTCAGAATCTGATTCGTCAGTTGGAAAGTCAGAAAGTCGTCAGCAAAACTCATTCACCTTTCAACAGTCCAGTGTGGCCTGTGCGGAAGCAGAATGGAGACTGGCGTCTGACGGTAGACTACCGAGCCCTAAATGAAGTGACACCACCTATGAGTGCAGCAGTACCAGACATGATGGAGCTACAGTATGAGCTGGAATCCAAAGAGGCCAAATGGTATGCTACCATAGACATTGCTAATGCATTTTTCTCTATTCCCATAGCAGAGGAATGCAGGCCTCAGTTTGCTTTCACCTGGAGAGGAATCCAGTACACTTTCAACAGGCTGCCAATGGGCTGGATCCACAGCTCAAGCATCTGTCATGCAGTGATCCACGATGCTCTGGAGAAAGGCGGTGCTCCAGAACACATCCAGTTCATCGATGATATCATCGTCTGGGGTAAAACTGCTGAGGAAGTCTTCGAGAAAGGTAACAAAATCATTGACATTCTTCTGAATGCAGGTTTTGCCATCAAGCGAGACAAGGTGAAAGGACCTACCACAGAGATTCAGTTTCTGGGAGTGAAGTGGCAGGATGGACGCCGACACATTCCAGTGGATGTGGTAAATAGAGTCTCTACCATGGCAAGTCCCACAAACAAGCAAGAGACCCTACGTTTCTTGGGGATAGTGGGATTTTGGAGACTGCACATTCCTGGATACAGTCAGATTGTGAAACCTCTGTATGATGTGACTCGAAAGAGAAACCATTTCCACTGGGGACCTGAACAACAAGCAGCCTTTGACCAGATAAAACAGGAGGTAATTCAAGCAATGGGTCTGGGACCTGTCCGAGATGGTCCAGACATTAAGAACATTTTGTACACGGCTGCGAGTGACAATGGTCCAACCTGGTGCTTGTGGCAAAAAGCTCCAGGTGAGACACGTGGACGACCTCTTGGTTTCTGGAGTCGAGGTTACAGAGGTTCAGAGGCTAACTATACTCCAACAGAGAAAGAAATCTTAGCTGCCTATGAAGGAGTAAAAGCATCTTCTGAAGTGATTGGAACTGAATCACAACTTCTCCTAGCTCCCAGATTACCAGTTTTGAATTGGATGTTCAAAGGCAAAGGATCCACACCACATCATGCCACAGACTCAACCTGGTCTAAGTGGATGGCTCTGATAACACAGAGAGCTCGAATGGGAAATCTTGAAAGACCTGGTCTAGTGGAGGTGATCTCAAGTTGGCCTGAAGGCATCAACTGTGCTAAACCTCCAGAGGAGAAAGTAACTCGTGCTGAGGAAGCTCCTCCTTACAATGACCTTTCTGATGATGAAAAGAAATATGCTTTGTTCACAGACGGTTCCTGTCGTCTTGTTGGAAACAGGCGAAGGTGGAAGTCTGCAGTGTGGAGTCCAACACGCCGAGTTGCAGAGGCGAAAGATGGAGAAGGAGAATCCAGTCAGTTCGCAGAGGTAAAAGCTGTCCAGCTAGCTCTCGACGTGGCTGAACGTGAGAGATGGCCAAAGCTTTATCTCTACACCGACTCATGGATGGTAGCCAATGCTCTATGGGGTTGGCTAAAGAACTGGAAGAAGAGTGGTTGGCAGAGAAAAGGAAAACCCATTTGGGCAGCCAACCTATGGCAGGACATTGCTGATCGAATCGAGAGAATTCCAGTGAAAGTGAGACACATCGATGCTCACATTCCTAAGAGCAAAGCTACTGAGGAACAGCAACACAACCATCAGGCAGATCTAGCTGCAAGAGTTTCTCAAGTAGACATGGACTCTAATCTTGATCTCGACTGGAAACACCGAGGTGAGATATTCTTAGCTCGGTGGGCTCACGATTCGTCAGGACATCAAGGCAGAGATGCAACATACCAATGGGCTCGTGACAGATCCATAGACATTTCCATGGATGCTATCACACAAGTCATCCATGACTGTGACATTTGTGCTGCTATTAAGCAGGCAAAACGACTTAAGCCCTTGTGGTATGGTGACAGATGGTCCAAGTACAAGTATGGTGAAGCTTGGCAGATTGACTACATCACTCTACCACGTTCTCGTTCTGGTAAGCAATACGTGCTTACTATGGTAGAGGCAAACACTGGATGGTTGGAAACTTATCCAGTTCCACATGCAACTGCACGCAACACCATTCTCGGTCTGGAGAGACAGATCCTGTGGAGACACGGAACTCCAGAGGGGATTGAGTCAGACAATGGAACTCATTTCAAGAACAACCTTGTAAAGAGTTGGGCAAAAGAGCACGGTATTGAGTGGATATTCCACATTCCCTACTATGCACCAGCTTCAGGGAAGATTGAACGCTACAACGGTTTGTTGAAGACCACTCTCAAAGCCATGGGGGGTGGATCTTTGAAAAACTGGGAAAAACATTTAGCACAAGCAACCTGGCTGGTAAATAGTAGAGGTTCAGTGAACCGAGCTGGACCTGCACATTCAGATTTGCTACGGAAAGTAGAAGGTGATAGAGTTCCTGTTGTTAGAGAAAAGAATCTGTTAGGTAAAACTGTTTGGGTATTTTCACCCTCAGGAGAGGCTAAACCTGTCCGAGGGGTGGTTTCAGCTGAAGGTCCGGGTCACACTTATTGGGTAATGCAAGAGAATGGTGAAATTCAGTGTATCCCACAAAGAAATTTAACTTTAGCTGAAAGAGGTTAATTTCAAACTGTTGTATAGCTACATCGCGTCCAAAGGAAGAATCAACGACGAATCTACGGTGCACGAACCCTGAGATCCCTAAGAGCCCTGAGTCAACTAAGAGACCCTGAGATTTCCCTGTTTCCCTTTTCTTCGCTTTGCCGGTGAAGAAATGAACTGTTTTCCATTTTTCTCATTTTCTGATTTTCTTGGACTTTTGAATCATCTACATCTGAGCATAGCCGGAATGGACTATGAACTTTGCTCACGAACTGTAAATATCGTTTTGGATTAGATGGACAGTATGAACAGCCAATGAAATTGTTTAGAAGGGGTGGACTGTGGCCGGTTGACGTTGCCCCCTTAAGAAAGGGAATATGGTGGACGGAAGTTGGTAAACGGAAGGAATAGTCTAAACTAATTTCATTGGACGAGTGGGAGGAAGCACTTCTGAGCCGGGACTATACTGGACATTTCCAGCACTTCTCAGTCAGTCTTGCTTCCGCCTTTCTACGGTGCGGCTGCTCTCTGTCCCTGTGCTGGGCTTTCTGCCAAGGCTCCGGCCTTGAGAGAAAAACTGATAAGGCCTGTATTAACTCCTTTCCAATTAACACAAAACTGCTTTTAACTTCTTTCTTTCGCTCTCTCTCTCTTCTAACCTAAACTGGGGAAAGGGGGGAAAGAGGGGAAAGAGGAGGTGGGGAACCCCCTCTCTGCAGAGAGGGGTTCACTCTCATTTCTGTGTTACTCTGTTGTATATCTTTGTATATATTATAGATATTGTAAATTTGTAAATATCTCCCTGCAAACCCTACATCGCTTTGTAAATATAGCTCCACTGCTTTGCTAATTCAGCTTGCGAGTATTTTTTTCCTTTCCCTTCAATTATTTTTTCCCTTTTACTTTACAAGGGGGAAGGGAGGAGGCTTCTTGGCCTTACCCCTTCCATCCCACCACACTACCTTATTCCTGTGCTGAGATACAGGCTGCTCCAACCTGCTGTAAAATGCTTGATTTCGAGAGTGAGCGAAACTAATGAAAACATTGTTGGGGTAAAACCTAAAGGGAAAGACCTAGCACCAAATCCAATTTGCCATCTGATCTAACTTCTGGAGGCAGTCAAAATGAGCCTTAGAATTCTTCCCTACCTTATTCCTGTGCTGAGATACAGGCTGCTCCAACCTGCTGCAAAATGCTTGATTTCGAGAGTGAGCGAAACTAATGAAAACATTGTTGGGGTAAAACCTAAAGGGAAAGACCTAGCACCAAATCCAATTTGCCATCTGATCTAACTTCTGGAGGCAGTCAAAATGAGCCTTAGAATTCTTCCCTACCTTATTCCTGTGCTGAGATACAGGCTGCTCCAACCTGCTGTAAAATGCTTGATTTCGAGAGTGAGCGAAACTAATGAAAACATTGTTGGGGTAAAACCTAAAGGGAAAGACCTAGCACCAAATCCAATTTGCCATCTGATCTAACTTCTGGAGGCAGTCAAAATGAGCCTTAGAATTCTGCCCTACCTTATTCCTGTGCTGAGATACAGGCTGCTCCAACCTGCTGTAAAATGCTTGATTTCGAGAGTGAGCGAAACTAATGAAAACATTGTTGGGGTAAAACCTAAAGGGAAAGACCTAGCACCAAATCCAATTTGCCATCTGATCTAACTTCTGGAGGCAGTCAAAATGAGCCTTAGAATTCTTCCCTACCTTATTCCTGTGCTGAGATACAGGCTGCTCCAACCTGCTGTAAAATGCTTGATTTCGAGAGTGAGCGAAACTAATGAAAACATTGTTGGGGTAAAACCTAAAGGGAAAGACCTAGCACCAAATCCAATTTGCCATCTGATCTAACTTCTGGAGGCAGTCAAAATGAGCCTTAGAATTCTTCCCTACCTTATTCCTGTGCTGAGATACAGGCTGCTCCAACCTGCTGTAAAATGCTTGATTTCGAGAGTGAGCGAAACTAATGAAAACATTGTTGGGGTAAAACCTAAAGGGAAAGACCTAGCACCAAATCCAATTTGCCATCTGATCTAACTTCTGGAGGCAGTCAAAATGAGCCTTAGAATTCTGCCCTACCTTATTCCTGTGCTGAGATACAGGCTGCTCCAACCTGCTGTAAAATGCTTGATTTCGAGAGTGAGCGAAACTAATGAAAACATTGTTGGGGTAAAACCTAAAGGGAAAGACCTAGCACCAAATCCAATTTGCCATCTGATCTAACT
Source organism: Melanerpes formicivorus (assembly GCF_026170545.1). Taxonomy (NCBI): domain Eukaryota; kingdom Metazoa; phylum Chordata; class Aves; order Piciformes; family Picidae; genus Melanerpes; species Melanerpes formicivorus. The sequence goes on along the minus strand of NW_027144425.1, from coordinate 6,602 downwards.
TCTGGAGGCAGTCAAAATGAGCCTTAGAATTCTTCCCTACCTTATTCCTGTGCTGAGATACAGGCTGCTCCAACCTGCTGTAAAATGCTTGATTTCGAGAGTGAGCGAAACTAATGAAAACATTGTTGGGGTAAAACCTAAAGGGAAAGACCTAGCACCAAATCCAATTTGCCATCTGATCTAACTTCTGGAGGCAGTCAAAATGAGCCTTAGAATTCTTCCCTACCTTATTCCTGTGCTGAGATACAGGCTGCTCCAACCTGCTGTAAAATGCTTGATTTCGAGAGTGAGCGAAACTAATGAAAACATTGTTGGGGTAAAACCTAAAGGGAAAGACCTAGCACCAAATCCAATTTGCCATCTGATCTAACTTCTGGAGGCAGTCAAAATGAGCCTTAGAATTCTTCCCTACCTTATTCCTGTGCTGAGATACAGGCTGCTCCAACCTGCTGTAAAATGCTTGATTTCGAGAGTGAGCGAAACTAATGAAAACATTGTTGGGGTAAAACCTAAAGGGAAAGACCTAGCACCAAATCCAATTTGCCATCTGATCTAACTTCTGGAGGCAGTCAAAATGAGCCTTAGAATTCTTCCCTACCTTATTCCTGTGCTGAGATACAGGCTGCTCCAACCTGCTGTAAAATGCTTGATTTCGAGAGTGAGCGAAACTAATGAAAACATTGTTGGGGTAAAACCTAAAGGGAAAGACCTAGCACCAAATCCAATTTGCCATCTGATCTAACTTCTGGAGGCAGTCAAAATGAGCCTTTGAATTCTTCCCTACCTTATTCCTGTGCTGAGATACAGGCTGCTCCAACCTGCTGTAAAATGCTTGATTTCGAGAGTGAGCGAAACTAATGAAAACATTGTTGGGGTAAAACCTAAAGGGAAAGACCTAGCACCAAATCCAATTTGCCATCTGATCTAACTTCTGGAGGCAGTCAAAATGAGCCTTAGAATTCTTCCCTACCTTATTCCTGTGCTGAGATACAGGCTGCTCCAACCTGCTGTAAAATGCTTGATTTCGAGAGTGAGCGAAACTAATGAAAACATTGTTGGGGTAAAACCTAAAGGGAAAGACCTAGCACCAAATCCAATTTGCCATCTGATCTAACTTCTGGAGGCAGTCAAAATGAGCCTTAGAATTCTTCCCTACCTTATTCCTGTGCTGAGATACAGGCTGCTCCAACCTGCTGTAAAATGCTTGATTTTGAGAGTGAGCGAAACTAATGAAAACATTGTTGGGGTAAAACCTAAAGGGAAAGACCTAGCACCAAATCCAATTTGCCATCTGATCTAACTTCTGGAGGCAGTCAAAATGAGCCTTAGAATTCTTCCCTACCTTATTCCTGTGCTGAGATACAGGCTGCTCCAACCTGCTGTAAAATGCTTGATTTCGAGAGTGAGCGAAACTAATGAAAACATTGTTGGGGTAAAACCTAAAGGGAAAGACCTAGCACCAAATCCAATTTGCCATCTGATCTAACTTCTGGAGGCAGTCAAAATGAGCCTTAGAATTCTTCCCTACCTTATTCCTGTGCTGAGATACAGGCTGCTCCAACCTGCTGTAAAATGCTTGATTTCGAGAGTGAGCGAAACTAATGAAAACATTGTTGGGGTAAAACCTAAAGGGAAAGACCTAGCACCAAATCCAATTTGCCATCTGATCTAACTTCTGGAGGCAGTCAAAATGATCCTTAGAATTCTTCCCTACCTTATTCCTGTGCTGAGATACAGGCTGCTCCAACCTGCTGTAAAATGCTTGATTTCGAGAGTGAGCGAAACTAATGAAAACATTGTTGGGGTAAAACCTAAAGGGAAAGACCTAGCACCAAATCCAATTTGCCATCTGATCTAACTTCTGGAGGCAGTCAAAATGAGCCTTAGAATTCTTCCCTACCTTATTCCTGTGCTGAGATACAGGCTGCTCCAACCTGCTGTAAAATGCTTGATTTCGAGAGTGAGCGAAACTAATGAAAACATTGTTGGGGTAAAACCTAAAGGGAAAGACCTAGCACCAAATCCAATTTGCCATCTGATCTAACTTCTGGAGGCAGTCAAAATGAGCCTTAGAATTCTTCCCTACCTTATTCCTGTGCTGAGATACAGGCTGCTCCAACCTGCTGTAAAATGCTTGATTTCGAGCGTGAGCGAAACTAATGAAAACATTGTTGGGGTAAAACCTAAAGGGAAAGACCTAGCACCAAATCCAATTTGCCATCTGATCTAACTTCTGGAGGCAGTCAAAATGAGCCTTAGAATTCTTCCCTACCTTATTCCTGTGCTGAGATACAGGCTGCTCCAACCTGCTGTAAAATGCTTGATTTCGAGAGTGAGCGAAACTAATGAAAACATTGTTGGGGTAAAACCTAAAGGGAAAGACCTAGCACCAAATCCAATTTGCCATCTGATCTAACTTCTGGAGGCAGTCAAAATGATCCTTAGAATTCTTCCCTACCTTATTCCTGTGCTGAGATACAGGCTGCTCCAACCTGCTGTAAAATGCTTGATTTCGAGAGTGAGCGAAACTAATGAAAACATTGTTGGGGTAAAACCTAAAGGGAAAGACCTAGCACCAAATCCAATTTGCCATCTGATCTAACTTCTGGAGGCAGTCAAAATGAGCCTTTGAATTCTTCCCTACCTTATTCCTGTGCTGAGATACAGGCTGCTCCAACCTGCTGTAAAATGCTTGATTTCGAGAGTGAGCGAAACTAATGAAAACATTGTTGGGGTAAAACCTAAAGGGAAAGACCTAGCACCAAATCCAATTTGCCATCTGATCTAACTTCTGGAGGCAGTCAAAATGAGCCTTAGAATTCTTCCCTACCTTATTCCTCTGCTGAGATACAGGCTGCTCCAACCTGCTGTAAAATGCTTGATTTCGAGAGTGAGCGAAACTAATGAAAACATTGTTGGGGTAAAACCTAAAGGGAAAGACCTAGCACCAAATCCAATTTGCCATCTGATCTAACTTCTGGAGGCAGTCAAAATGAGCCTTAGAATTCTTCCCTACCTTATTCCTGTGCTGAGATACAGGCTGCTCCAACCTGCTGTAAAATGCTTGATTTCGAGAGTGAGCGAAACTAATGAAAACATTGTTGGGGTAAAACCTAAAGGGAAAGACCTAGCACCAAATCCAATTTGCCATCTGATCTAACTTCTGGAGGCAGTCAAAATGAGCCTTAGAATTCTTCCCTACCTTATTCCTGTGCTGAGATACAGGCTGCTCCAACCTGCTGTAAAATGCTTGATTTCGAGAGTGAGCGAAACTAATGAAAACATTGTTGGGGTAAAACCTAAAGGGAAAGACCTAGCACCAAATCCAATTTGCCATCTGATCTAACTTCTGGAGGCAGTCAAAATGAGCCTTAGAATTCTTCCCTACCTTATTCCTGTGCTGAGATACAGGCTGCTCCAACCTGCTGTAAAATGCTTGATTTCGAGAGTGAGCGAAACTAATGAAAACATTGTTGGGGTAAAACCTAAAGGGAAAGACCTAGCACCAAATCCAATTTGCCATCTGATCTAACTTCTGGAGGCAGTCAAAATGAGCCTTAGAATTCTTCCCTACCTTATTCCTGTGCTGAGATACAGGCTGCTCCAACCTGCTGTAAAATGCTTGATTTCGAGAGTGAGCGAAACTAATGAAAACATTGTTGGGGTAAAACCTAAAGGGAAAGACCTAGCACCAAATCCAATTTGCCATCTGATCTAACTTCTGGAGGCAGTCAAAATGAGCCTTAGAATTCTTCCCTACCTTATTCCTGTGCTGAGATACAGGCTGCTCCAACCTGCTGTAAAATGCTTGATTTCGAGCGTGAGCGAAACTAATGAAAACATTGTTGGGGTAAAACCTAAAGGGAAAGACCTAGCACCAAATCCAATTTGCCATCTGATCTAACTTCTGGAGGCAGTCAAAATGAGCCTTAGAATTCTTCCCTACCTTATTCCTGTGCTGAGATACAGGCTGCTCCAACCTGCTGTAAAATGCTTGATTTCGAGCGTGAGCGAAACTAATGAAAACATTGTTGGGGTAAAACCTAAAGGGAAAGACCTAGCACCAAATCCAAATTTGCCATCTGATCTAACTTCTGGAGGCAGTCAAAATGAGCCTTAGAATTCCTCCCTACCTTATTCCTGTGCTGAGATACAGGCTGCTCCAACCTGCTGTAAAATGCTTGATTTCGAGCGTGAGCGAAACTAATGAAAACATTGTTGGGGTAAAACCTAAAGGGAAAGACCTAGCACCAAATCCAATTTGCCATCTGATCTAACTTCTGGAGGCAGTCAAAATGAGCCTTAGAATTCTTCCCTACCTTATTCCTGTGCTGAGATACAGGCTGCTCCAACCTGCTGTAAAATGCTTGATTTCGAGCGTGAGCGAAACTAATGAAAACATTGTTGGGGTAAAACCTAAAGGGAAAGACCTAGCACCAAATCCAATTTGCCATCTGATCTAACTTCTGGAGGCAGTCAAAATGAGCCTTAGAATTCTTCCCTACCTTATTCCTGTGCTGAGATACAGGCTGCTCCAACCTGCTGTAAAATGCTTGATTTCGAGCGTGAGCGAAACTAATGAAAACATTGTTGGGGTAAAACCTAAAGGGAAAGACCTAGCACCAAATCCAATTTGCCATCTGATCTAACTTCTGGAGGCAGTCAAAATGAGCCTTAGAATTCTTCCCTACCTTATTCCTGTGCTGAGATACAGGCTGCTCCAACCTGCTGTAAAATGCTTGATTTCGAGAGTGAGCGAAACTAATGAAAACATTGTTGGGGTAAAACCTAAAGGGAAAGACCTAGCACCAAATCCAATTTGCCATCTGATCTAACTTCTGGAGGCAGTCAAAATGAGCCTTAGAATTCTTCCCTACCTTATTCCTGTGCTGAGATACAGGCTGCTCCAACCTGCTGTAAAATGCTTGATTTCCAGAGTGAGCGAAACTAATGAAAACATTGTTGGGGTAAAACCTAAAGGGAAAGACCTAGCACCAAATCCAATTTGCCATCTGATCTAACTTCTGGAGGCAGTCAAAATGAGCCTTAGAATTCTTCCCTACCTTATTCCTGTGCTGAGATACAGGCTGCTCCAACCTGCTGTAAAATGCTTGATTTCGAGAGTGAGCGAAACTAATGAAAACATTGTTGGGGTAAAACCTAAAGGGAAAGACCTAGCACCAAATCCAATTTGCCATCTGATCTAACTTCTGGAGGCAGTCAAAATGAGCCTTAGAATTCTTCCCTACCTTATTCCTGTGCTGAGATACAGGCTGCTCCAACCTGCTGTAAAATGCTTGATTTCGAGAGTGAGCGAAACTAATGAAAACATTGTTGGGGTAAAACCTAAAGGGAAAGACCTAGCACCAAATCCAATTTGCCATCTGATCTAACTTCTGGAGGCAGTCAAAATGAGCCTTAGAATTCTTCCCTACCTTCTTCCTGTGCTGAGATACAGGCTGCTCCAACCTGCTGTAAAATGCTTGATTTCGAGAGTGAGCGAAACTAATGAAAACATTGTTGGGGTAAAACCTAAAGGGAAAGACCTAGCACCAAATCCAATTTGCCATCTGATCTAACTTCTGGAGGCAGTCAAAATGAGCCTTAGAATTCTTCCCTACCTTATTCCTGTGCTGAGATACAGGCTGCTCCAACCTGCTGTAAAATGCTTGATTTCGAGAGTGAGCGAAACTAATGAAAACATTGTTGGGGTAAAACCTAAAGGGAAAGACCTAGCACCAAATCCAATTTGCCATCTGATCTAACTTCTGGAGGCAGTCAAAATGAGCCTTAGAATTCTGCCCTACCTTATTCCTGTGCTGAGATACAGGCTGCTCCAACCTGCTGTAAAATGCTTGATTTCGAGAGTGAGCGAAACTAATGAAAACATTGTTGGGGTAAAACCTAAAGGGAAAGACCTAGCACCAAATCCAATTTGCCATCTGATCTAACTTCTGGAGGCAGTCAAAATGATACTTAGAATTCTGCCCTACCTTATTCCTGTGCTGAGATACAGGCTGCTCCAACCTGCTGTAAAATGCTTGATTTCGAGAGTGAGCGAAACTAATGAAAACATTGTTGGGGTAAAACCTAAAGGGAAAGACCTAGCACCAAATCCAATTTGCCATCTGATCTAACTTCTGGAGGCAGTCAAAATGAGCCTTAGAATTCTGCCCTACCTTATTCCTGTGCTGAGATACAGGCTGCTCCAACCTGCTGTAAAATGCTTGATTTCGAGAGTGAGCGAAACTAATGAAAACATTGTTGGGGTAAAACCTAAAGGGAAAGACCTAGCACCAAATCCAATTTGCCATCTGATCTAACTTCTGGAGGCAGTCAAAATGAGCCTTAGAATTCCTCCCTACCTTATTCCTGTGCTGAGATACAGGCTGCTCCAACCTGCTGTAAAATGCTTGATTTCGAGAGTGAGCGAAACTAATGAAAACATTGTTGGGGTAAAACCTAAAGGGAAAGACCTAGCACCAAATCCAATTTGCCATCTGATCTAACTTCTGGAGGCAGTCAAAATGAGCCTTAGAATTCTGCCCTACCTTATTCCTGTGCTGAGATACAGGCTGCTCGAACCTGCTGTAAAATGCTTG